>NW_025823046.1:0-2019 GCF_002878395.1 Capsicum annuum | reverse complement strand
TGTTTATCCTTGTAAAGGATACAATTGTAGTTTTTGAATATATATATTTATATATATATATATATAAATACACACACATGGACACATATATCACTCTGATATGGGATGGGGGAATGTGATTCTAGAAGATATGATTCTAGTGAAAATATGATCTTATGACTATTCTTTCTAATTAAGGGTTGAAGCCCACTTTTGATCTTAAAAATAACTTTCTTTCCCGTAATAACTGCCTTACTTAATGGATAATTGATATATAAAAAAAAATAACAATGATGCTTTGAAGATTTGACCAAGTTAGATTTTGGTCTATCCTGTGATGCTACTATTTACTCCGATCATGAGATATTACAACCCTTTTCACACATTTATAATGATTTATTCCTGAAGATCACTTCAGGTAATGGATTTACAGACTTACACTCTTTTAATCTGCATCTTGAGTCTTTGCAACTAATATACCTATATGCTAAGATTTTAGTATTAATGGTATATATATGTATTGATGATTATGATTATATGTTTTTATACATGGCAATGTCCAAGGATATTGCCATATTGATATTAGTACCCGACAAGACTGAAGAATGTTGTGATGATGATTTTGTTACCTGTGAGGCCGGAGGATGATAACATCTATATGCCTATTGTACATTTACCACTTCTAGTGTGGCTAGCCCTACATATGGAAATTATATTGAAATATATATATATATATATATATATTCAAAAAGGCCACAAGATGATTATGATGATGGTGGTGGTTATGACAATAATGGTTATGATGATGATATTATGATATTATGGATTCGGTTGCATTCATTCATGCATGCGTATCTCATATCACCAATATGCACCTATATCTATCAGCTCATATAGGAGGGCTACATAGATATGGGTGATGATTATGCCTTGTGGTGTGTTGTATGTTGATTAAACCTTCTGAGCCTAAGACAGTGGGGGTATGTGATAGTCTAGGTCAAGTATTATTTTTTTGGGCTAGCCGATTACTTTTATTGTTATTAACATTGTTATTCTCATTCTAATTATCATTATTATGATCATTGTTATGGCTAGTTTATGAAAGATTGGGCATTGATTTTTTATTGCGACTTGATGTATGATTCAAACCTATTTTATCTTATGATTATATTATTATACATGACCATCTGATGACTTCAGATATAGATTCAAACTCTGAGCATTGTAGCACTAGCTTTTGTTATGGTTAAGTGGTTTTAAATAACTAGTTTGATGATTTAGGCTATACTTAGAGTAGACCTTTATATATATATATATATATATACTTAGTTATATGTTTCTATGGTAATACGACATATCCCTTCCTTCCATTTATTTAGATTGTATATGCATTACTTAGCCTTGTATACGTACGTATATCTTCCTTTTTCTCTTACTTGGTATATTGGCTAGTGATGTATGGTTTAGTATTAAGATCCCTAAGTATGGCTAAAATTAGATAGTGCATTCTTATTACTTCTTTAGCCTTGTTATGTTAGCCTCTTGGACATAATTAGGATAATTTATCCTTATTATCTCATTGGCTATCTTTTGTGGTTGTTGGACTTTTGGGTGTAATTTTTCATTCTTTTTATATGTTTTATATTTCTTTTTTATCTTTTGATCTCAGCCTGCAGTTGCGTACTGAGTACCACATGTTGGTAATCATACTACACTTCTGCAACTTGTACATCATAAGTACGGGTAATCACCATTGATATGTGTGTCATATAGAGCAACTATGATTCAGGGACTTAGAGTGAGCTCCAAACATTTAGAGTATTACTTATCTCTCTCCTATGTGCCAGGCTAGTCTCTATATTGTATTCAGAGATAAGTTGTATTAGTGTATTTATTTATACATCACTTTGAAATCTTGTTATTAAATGTTCTTTTACTAATAACACCATGTTTTGAGACTACATTAAGTATTTGATCTTTTATTACATTTCTTTTGCATTCTCTTATGTATCCCTCTGAGTAGTTTATTACTAGCAGTTC
>NW_025823045.1:0-3936 GCF_002878395.1 Capsicum annuum | reverse complement strand
GGCAAGAGTATGATACCTCTTCCTATCGTGAGGTTTTTCACTTAGGGAAATGAGACGTTTAACTCTATGTTAGCTCATATGGTTTATGTCGGTTAGAAGAACCTCCCTTACAGATAAGCTTTTGAAAAAGTATTTCCCTAATAGTAAAGATGTTCAGAAAAGAATAACAGAAAAACTTTTAGAAAACTAAGTGTAAAGGATCATGAGTTTATTCAGATTGTGCTTTACAGAAAGATATTAGCTACATATTTCAGTTTTCAGATTTCAGATATAGAATTGAGTCCTTTTACACTTAGATAGTATGATTTACAGACAGAACATTTGTTCAGCTTTTAGAACTAAATGTTATGAATCACTAGTTTTTATAAAGTATGTTTTGTCGTTCATAATTACAGATTTTAGTATTTCAGATATTCCAACTTATGTGAGTCATTTAAATTAAGCATGTATTTTTTAAAATTATGACAATGAGATGATGTTTTACTTATGCATTTCACCCCACATACTCAATACATCCTCAAAGTACTAATCTACATATATGTCTATGTGATACATTATCTCATAATGTAGGTACAAGTTGTAGCACGTGCACCATATTCAGATAGTTTGCAGCTTCCAGTCATCAGGTGATGAGTCATTTTGATTCAAGGGCTTAAGTCAGTCATACAGTTTGAGCAATATTTTATTTTTCTTTGTTCAATCGTATTGATTTGGGATAGTTAAGGGTCATGTCCCGGCTACCTATAGTCAATACTAGTAGAGGCTTCATAGACTATCAGCAGATTTAATGTATTTGAATCCAATGTTGTTTTGTAAAAGAAGAGTTGTAGTCATTTTAATTTAGTTTTGTATTGATCAAATTTACAAAAGAGTTATCTTCCGCCGATTTCATTCAGATTTATGCATTTTATTCAGCTACTTATGAGTTATGCCAGTAAAAAGGTTAGCTTGGGATCACTTGTAGCCTTAAGTACCGTGTGACATCTCAGGACCTATTTTCATAGTGTTACACCCGACTAGTCTACCTCGGGCTCCATAGACCGGTGTTAACCATCCCTAACCTCCTCAGAGAGAAGTTTTGAATGCTGAGTTCCAACAATCCATTCATATGATTGCTCAGCTTGTGGCTTTCCGATCCTATCGGTCGAAAGATGTGAATTCGATGCCTGGTTTATCTGATCCACTTGGGTTGGTCAGTTTATGAAGCTGAACCCACCTACCTTTACTGGCACAAAAATTGAGAAGGACCCCTAAGGGTTTATTGATGAGCTAGAGAAGATTTTTAGAGTTACACATACTAATGAGGTTGAAGAAGTTTAGTTGGCAGCCTATCAGTTGAAAGACGTATATAGCCAGTGGTACAATGAGTGGAAAGATTTAAGGGATGGATATGCTGAACCTTCTATGTGGGGTGAATTTGTAGAAGCTATCCTGGATCGTTTCTTTCCCCAAGAACTGAGGAAAGCAAAGGTCAACGAATTTATGAACCTGAAATAAGGAAAGATGAGTGTCAAAGAGTATACTTTGAAGTTCACCTAATTGTCCCATTATGCTCCAAAATTAGTGGGAAACATGAGAGATCAAATGAGAAAGTTCGCCTCTGGTCTCTCAGATGATATGGTATAGGAATGCAAGGGAGCAATGCTGAATAGGGACATAGACTTCTCCAAGTCATCGGTGCATATGCAACAAGTAGAAGAGGAGAAGAAGAGGAAGGCAAAGGTAAGGGAGAAAGAAAGGCAGGCTAAGAGAGCTAGATTTGTAGATCAGTATGCTAGTCAGCAGCAAGGTGACAGGTCATACCAAAGGTTGTCCCATAAGAAATTTTAGAGCAATACTCAGTCTTTACCAAGCATACCTACACCCAGGCCTCCGAGTGAGCAGCGGTTCTAGTCGAGAGATAGTCCTAGAGCTTAGGGTATTCAGTCCCAGGGGAGTGTGACCCAGATTTTTAGGTCACACCCTCATTATGGCAATTATGGAAAGAACCACCGGGAGGTGCTTGTTCAGTGATAAAGTGTGTTATACATGTGGTCGGCCTGGCAATATTTAGAGGGACTGCCCCTCAGTTAGAGGGGATGTTAGAGGTGTAAAGTCCCAGGAAAATCTCATAAACCCTCAACCTAAGGGTACTATTTCCACTACTAGAGGTGGCCGCAACAAGTTATATTCTTTATCTAACCAAAATGATGCAGAGACTTCTCTAGATATTATTACGGGTATGTTACAGATTTTCTCCAATGATGTGTATGTGCTACTTGATCCCGGGTCTACTTTGTCTTATGTAAACCCTTATGTGGCAGTTAGTTTTGGTTTTTAATCTGAAAATATTTTTGAACCTTTTTATGTTTCCACTCCTGGTAGTGATTTTATTATGGTAAGGAGAGGTTATAGAAATTGTGTGGTGTCTATTTTTCATCGTGATACTATGGTTGTTCTTGTAAACTGGACATGATTTATTTTGATGCTATTCAGGGAATGGATTGGCTCCATTCATGTTATGCTACCTTAGACTGTAGAACCAGGAAGGTCACCTTTTCTTTTCCTTATGAGTCAGTGATAGACTAGGAGGGATATTTTTTTGCTTCTCGAGGGAAATTCAAATCTTATCTTAGAGCCCATAAGCACATATCGAAGGGTTGTTTGTACCATCTTTTTAAGGTCAAAGATTCTAGCATTGAAAGCCCTTTTCTCCAGTCTACTCCTGTAGTTAATGAATTCCTGGAAGTCTTTCTTGATGACCTCCTTGGGATACCACTTGATAGAGAGATAGATTTTGGCATTGACCTGTTGTCGAACACCCAACCTATTTCTATTCCCCCATATAAAATAGCTCCCGCAAAATTGAAAGAGTTGAAAGAATAGTTAAAAGACCTTCTCGATAAAGGCTTTATTCATCCTGGTGTCTCTCTCTGGGGTGATCTTGTACTCTTTGTACGTAAGAAAGACAGTTCTTTTCATGCATAGATTACCGTCAACTGAACAAAATTATAGTTAAGAATAAATACCATCTTTCCAGAATCAATGATCTTTTTGACCAACTTCAGGGTGCCCAATGTTTCTCTAAGATAGACCTTTATTTGGGGTATCATTATTTTAAGGTTAGGGAGGTTGATATTCCTAAAAGAACTTTCCAAACCCGCTATATTCAATAAAAATTCTTGGTGATATCTTCGGAATGACTACTTCCCCCGCGGTCTTCATGGACCTAATGAATAGGGTGTTTTGTCAGTTTCTAGATCTATTCGTAATAGTCTTTATTGACGACATATGGGTTTATTCCAAGAATGAGGAGGATCATTCAAGCCACCTCTGAATCATCCTTCAGACCCTTACAGATCATGAGTAGTATGCAAAATTTTCCAAGTGAGAATTCTGGCTTAGCACCATTTCTTTTCTGGGGAACATTATTTCTAGTGAGGGAATTAAAGTTGACCCCTAAAAGATTGAGGCAGTGAGAAAATAGACCAGAACCACGACTCCGACTGATATTCAAAGTTTCTTGAGTTTGGCAGGGTATTACAGAAGAATTGTAGAGAATTTTTCCTCCATAGCTGCTCCACTTACTAGATTGACTCAGAAAAAGGTAAAATTCTTGTGGTCTGACTCATGTGAGAATAGTTTTGAGGAATTGAAAGACAAGTTGACTACTACACTGGTTTGACCCTTCCTGAGGGTACAGAGGGCTTTGTTATGTACAATGACGTATACCGGGTGGGACTTGACTGTGTAATTATGCAGCATGGTAAGGTGGTGGCACATGCATCTAGGCAGTTAAAGGTGCATAAGAAAAATTATCTCACCCATGACATAGAGTTAGTTGTTGTGGTATTTGCATTAAAAATCTGGCGTCATTATCTTTATGTAGTGCATGTTAATATTTTTACTAATCACAAAAGCTTGCAGTATGTCTTCACGCAGAAAGAACTAAATCTC
>NW_025823044.1:0-1437 GCF_002878395.1 Capsicum annuum | reverse complement strand
AAGTATCGGTATCTTGATCGTCTCATACGACATGAACTATCACATAAAAGATGATTAAAAAAATAATATATAGTAATAGATCAAAAACTACAACAAAACAATATGATTAAATATAATCTTTACAAAAGAAATTCATCAAATTCTGACTAAACATGCATCTACCACACCACCAGTAAACTACAACAAAATAATATGATAATCGAGATATTAGAACGATATGACTATATCCCAGCCTTTACAAAAAATATCCTCAAGCCCGACCAAACGTCCATCAACTACATGTATTAAGCAAAAGAAATAATAGATAATAACATTACAAAAACTACAATAATCGAGATAGAACAATATCATTAAACCTAATCTTAATACAAAAAATTCTTCAAAGTCCAGCCAAAAATTTATCTACAATATAGACTTGAATAAAATAGAAACTATAAAGGATTAATATAATAATCGAGATATTAGAACGATTGAATCTAATCTTTTGTGATTATTAGACACCCCATTCAAGCTCATTAATAAGGTAATTTTTTCTTGCAATATAACTTAGAATACACGTTTGAAATGTCATTTCCTAATATAGAGGAAGATTCCTATATTTAAATGAATTTGAAAGTGGCTAAAGTCCCTTTTTTCTAGAATTAGTTTTCTTACCAATTTAACTAAATAAGGACGGATTTATTACATAAAATTTAATTAATTTAAAAATTTTAAATATAAAAAATAGCGAAAAGATGATTTTGTCTATTGAGTCATTTAATGAAGAACAAAAAATTTAAGTCACTTTTCTAAGGGTCTTCACACTTTTAATATATTATAGATTATAGATTATAGATATTACTTTTAATAAGTTTTGTGTTAATACATTTTTCTTAATAACCAAGTGTTAAACTATATTACTACTATTAATAAGAGTGAAGAAGCAGACAGCTATTCGTCAACATGCCTGCTTCTTCACCTACTTCAGCTGCTCCGTAATTTTATTATATTATCCTTAATTAATTATTTTAAGTCATTTATATATAAGAAAATTAATAATACTTAATTTAAAAAAGGTAAAATAGACAATTATGACATATCTGTTTGAACTGCTTCAATTGTAGTTTTATTATATCACCTCAA
This sequence comes from Capsicum annuum, assembly GCF_002878395.1. Lineage (NCBI taxonomy): Eukaryota > Viridiplantae > Streptophyta > Magnoliopsida > Solanales > Solanaceae > Capsicum > Capsicum annuum. The sequence goes on along the minus strand of NW_025823044.1, from coordinate 315 downwards.
ATTAATTATTATAAGTCATCTAGGTATTAAAAAATTAATAATATTTAATAAATAATAAAATAGATATAAATGATAAATCAATTGTTGAAGTTTTAAATTAATAGGACATCTTATATGAAGACTTATTTAAAAAAAATTCACAAGTATGTTTGCTCCATGATTTTACTATATTACCCCTAATTAATTATTGTAAGACATTTACATATAAGAAAATTAATAATATTTAATAAAAAAGGTAAAATAGACATTTATGACATATTTACTTCAGCTGCTTCAACCGTAATTTTACTATATCACTCCTAATTAATTATCATA
>NW_025823043.1:0-1262 GCF_002878395.1 Capsicum annuum | reverse complement strand
AGTTAGAGTTTGATTTAAGAGAGTTAGATGGTTACCCGAAGAAAGTATGAGTTGAAAGACTCTATGCTAGAAACCGTGATTTTCCGACACGAGATTATGGTACCATGCTTTGTGATCTTATGTACCTTGATTCATGTCATCCTAAATTAGGACTATGGTTAGGTGCCCTGCTTTGTGATCTTGTGCACTACCATGACATATTGACTTGATTAGGGATTTTAGCACCCTGCTGTGTGATCCTGCGTGTCCCCCTTATAGATACTCCAATCATTGTGGCAAACTTGCATTGGGGGTTGGCCGCTGAGTCATGGGCGGATTTCATATAGCCCATGGAATTACAGATTGTAGGGTGTACCCTCTAGCTAAAAAGTAAGACAAAGAGTGAGTCATGGTTCCAAAGAAATATTTCAAAGTCTTTAAAATGCCCATGTGATTTCTTACTATATGATATGTTTATGAACTATTTTAAATTGCTCTCATATATGTTGATTATAAATAACTATTTTGGATTAGCTCTGCATACTAGTACATCTGTATTGACCCCCTCCCCCTCCAACCTCTCAGGTTCTAAGGCACAGTAAAGGGGTCAAGATAAGCAGTAAATAATTCGGACAGCAGAAGAGATTATGCAGTGGTGAGCCTTCTATATTTTGAAAGGCCTAATGTCTTACAGATATTCATAATTCTACAGTTTTGGTTTACTGGGGGCCTTGTCCCAGACTTCAGATAGTATTGTTTTGAGATTTAGTAGAGATTTCGCAGACTGAGTTAGATGTTATTTAGATATTGTTGGAGTTTTTCTTCATTGTTAAACTAATTTCAGAGAATGACCATGTTTCTATATTCGATTTATAATTATGCATTTTCCTTTTATTATATGAATGTTATGAATGATTACCAGATAGTGTGGGACATCTAGGCCTTTATAGGTCGGATGTCCGTCATGGCCAGACCCTAGTTCGGGTCGTGACAATATATGTAGTATCATGTGAATTCATGTTAAAGTCATTGAATGTGTGAAATTGGGAATTTATGTTATGATGCCTATATGTTGTTTTAGTATTATGTGCATATTGGTTCTCCCCAAGTGTTTGTTAAAGTGCTCATATGAATTAAATGGTGAAAAATCACGATATGCCAGTATATGTGTAAACTTGTGCCTTACAAGTGTTTGATAAAAATGCCTCTATGGATGAGTTATGAACAAGTGCACAGTGTTATGCTTTTCAAGTTTACTCTATGCTTTACTTTTCATGCTATCG
>NW_025823042.1:0-7058 GCF_002878395.1 Capsicum annuum | reverse complement strand
CAATTGTGGCAATGTCGGTTGTGGTATTGATGGAATTTGGAATAGGCTACGACCTGCAGAACTAGGGATAATGATTGACAAGGACAAGGTCATTACCAAAATTCTTGAAAGTGGCCATATTTTTACAAGTGATTTAGAAAATCTTTTTGTTTTTTTTTCTTGTGAGAAAACGAAGTGGAAATTGTTGTAAAATTAGATTGAGTTATTAATTGATAAGAATTTATGGGGAAATTTATGTTGAAAGATTCAAATGTTTGGATGGAATGTGGTTGCGAAAGCATATTGATAATGGAATATAATGATGGACTATTGATGTGGTTTGGTTATCTTCTTAACCTAAACCAATTTATGGTTTGGAAGATATATATACCAAATCCTTTTGACATATACACTTGCATTGTGATTGACTTCAGATGACCCGTTTAGATGATGGGTTGAAAACCAATGGAACAGGTGCAAGCTCTTCGTTTCTTTTATTTAAGCTAACACCTGATAGAGTCCTCTAGTTGATGTACTCTTCTATCTTCAGTAGGACTCCTAGGTGGTTTCACTCCCCCTTTGTTGCTCTCTCTCTTTCTCTCTCTCTCTTAGATTGAGTAGGACACTTCTTCTTTACCTCTTAGTCTTGTAGAACTCCTTGATCAAACCAACTTCTGAATGTTGCAATTATCTTCTCCTTAATCATACAAATTTAAACAGATTTGAACGTCCTTGCTTATCCACTCTTGTCCTAATGCATTTTTAGTCTTGCAATAATTTCAACATGCAGTTCAAATGACAACAGTAGTTTCACTTGTGTGGAATAGCTTGCACAACATGTTTCATTCATATGTCCATCATCAAAACTTCACATGCCCTAACAAATTCCCCCTTTTTGATGATGACAAACTTAGCAGCACAACATCACAAAAATCTGACATACTCAATAAGGAATTTAAATAAAAGAATAACAAAATTAAATAGGTTAGGCTTAGTCCAATTGAGTTATAAGCACTGCATAGTCTACTCTTCCCCTTTTTGACATCATCAAAAAACTGATACCAAGTAAAACGTCTAATAATATATTGCCATTGAGGCTATCACTAAGACAATCAAAATTCAGAGTAATAGAACATGAATGCAATATAATAAAATAGGAGTAGAACACATTAAAGCAAAGAAAACTATTTCATCCATTGTCAGAATATAACTACATGTACCAAAAGCAACATAAAAGAGAACAAGTCATCAAGGAAGGACAAAAAGGATAGGCCTAGGACAGCAGGTAAGAGGCTAATGTGAGGAAGAAGAGGGGATAAGGGAAGTCAGTTTCCTAATAACTTCAGCATTCTCAGCTCTCTCTTTTTCCAACAAGGCTGCGAGGGAAGCAATCTGAGCTTGAAGAAGCCTCCTTTCATCCTCATGTGCAGCCTGAGCAGCTTCCACTTCACCTTGTTTTGCAGCTAGTGCATTTCTCAATCTTTGCAGTGGATTGTCAGCACTCCTCATAGAAACAGGTAGCATCATGTGGTTCACACTCTTTATGATATCCTTGGTAGTCTGTGAAGACCACACTTGGACAAACACCCCAAAATTCTCAAATATAGGGGGTGAGCCAGAATTCATATGGGAGGGCATGTCTATTAATTTCCTTGAGGAGAACCCTTTGCATATGCTTCAGGATAAGTCGAGGCAAGTCAATTCTCACTTCAGTGTCCAACAATTCCATGAGTGTAAGATCAAGAAAACTAGCCACACACCTTCTTTCCTTCCTGGAAATAATCATCTTATGCACTACATCAAAATAGAGTTGGTGAAGTGGTGACATCTCCCTCTTAAAGACCCTTCTATGATAGATCAAACAGAGGTCGCCAAGTGCCTTTGACGTAGTGACCCCACCTCAGAAGGAATATGCAAGATCCTAGCAATGTCAGCAATGTAACGGTTCATTGTAACCTTTCTAACAGTAGTAGAGAACAACTCAATGCCCACCTCATTCATATAGAACTCATGCACTTCAAGTTTGGCAAATCTTCTCTAAAGGTCTCCCTGAAGAAATAAATGTGACCACCCTTGAAACTCTAATTTTCCCAGTAAAATTTGCATACCAGCCACCCAAAACCCCTAAAAAAAACCCTCTAGCTAATTTGCACTTTTGAAAGTGACGATGATGTGCCTCAGGAGTGTATTGATGAGATAATGAGTGAGGAAGTTCAAACTCAGGATCCAACTCATCAGTGGCATCTAGAGTAAACTCTGAGTCAGACGAGTCAGAAGAAACAAGTTTGGTGACCTGTTTTTTTGGACAAGTAGAAGACTTTGGAGGGGAAACTCTAGAGGATGTGGAAACTTTGACAGTGGGAGGAGATTTTGAAGAGGAGGAGGCTTTTTAAGTAGGTTTAGAAGAGGGTTTTCTAGACAAAAAGGGTCTTGGAAATTTTTTCATGATAGTCTTTGTTTTTCTAACTGATCGAAGAAGAAGATCAGGAGAAGATGTACGAGGAGAGGTGGGATAATACGTAACCACACATTTATTTTTGCTGGCTTAAAGAGATTCAGCCAGGAAAACATCTTCTTGTTGCTTTCTCCATCGAGTGTGAGAGGTACGAAGAGTGGATACACTTGGAAAGGGTTCTGCAGGGGCAGTGTCGTCAACAATGATGGGAATGAAAAGGGGTTTTCTTGGTAGGTTAGATCTGGACCTTCTTAGGATTAAGTCTTCAATAGAAATATTATCTCTATCCATAGGAGTGTCATCATCATCAAGAATTTGGAGCGGGATAGGAGGCGGAAGTGAGGGTTGTGAGAAGGATGAAGAAGGTGAAGAAATTTTGGCGAAGGGGTTTTGGAAATTTCTAAATACAGCAAAATCGATTAAATTGGGAAAGATTTGAGGAGGGATTACAGAGGGTAAGGTGATAGTTGGATGAAGTACAATGATAGTGAAGAGATTTGTGACGGAGTCAATGGATGAGGAGGATAAAGAAGATGGGGAGGATGCCATTCGTGAAACAAGAAATTTTTCTTAGTTGTGAAGAGGTGAGGAGAGAATGAATAAAAATTAAGAGGAGGAAACGTATTTAAGGAAGAAAGAAGAGGAAGTTGAATGGGTGAGGGACTGTATCATATTAGAAACGTAATAGTTAGAGGTTCTGCACTGATGGGAAAATGGTGTGTAGCTTTTTGAAGTAAGAATGACTCTTGAAGTTTTGGCGGTTTTAGTGTAACAATAAGGAACCAGGTAGACAACTTGTTTCTCTTTATGCCACTATAGGTAAAACAATTATACCTGAATGCAAGAATGTACAAAATTGATTTTTTGATCCAGTCTCATTGCAAAATTAACACATACATGAGTCAGTATACTGTAAAATCTTGAAATTAGGATACAAAACTTAATGTGTGAGACTGAATTAATCAACAATTACTTTAAGATCAACTTATTCTAATCAGGTATTGAGGGAGACTTATGTAATTTTAATCTTCCCCAAGGCTAACCTATTCTTTTCAAATTGTTCTCTACTTAAAGCCTTAGTGAAAATGTTAGCAATTTTCTCCTCAGTAGAACAAAACATAATTGATATATGACCTTTTTCAACATTGTCTCTAAGAAAGTGATGACGAATATCAATATGCTTAGTTCTCTTATGTTCGACAGGATTATGAGCAATATTTATAGCACTTGTGTTATCACAAAAAACGAAAACAGAAACTACATCTATCCCAAAATCCAGAAGTTGTTGTTTGATCCATAACAACTGAGCACAGCACGACCCAACAGCAACATATTCAGCCTCAGCAGTAGACAAGGCTACAGAGTTGTGCTTCTTTGTGGACCAGGTAATCAAATATAATCCCAAGAAGTGTGCCATACCTGTAGTGATTTTTCTTTCCACCAAATATCCTGCATAATCAGTATCAGAGTATCCTACCAAATTAAAGTTGCTACCTCTGGGGTACCATAAGCTAAGATCACTGGTTCTCTTCAATTATCTGAAGATTATTTTTACTGATTTTAGATGTGATTCTTTAGGCTTTGCTTGAAACTTAGCACATAGCCCTACACTGAATACAATAGCAGGCCTGCTTGCTGTGAGGTGCAATAATGATCCTATCATACCTCTCTATATTTTTTGTTCCACATCAGGACCTGTTTCGTCCAAATCAAGCTTTGTGGCAGTGGCAATGGGAGTACTGATCTTTTTTGTCTCTTTCATGGAGAATCTTTTGAGAAGTTCTTTGACATACTTCTGTTGATGGATCATTGTCCCTGATGCTGACTGTTTTATTTGTAAATCAAAGAAGTAATTCAGCTCTCCCATCATGCTCATCTCAAATTCACAACTCATAAGTTTAGCAAATTGATGAGTCATATTCATATTGGTTGAACCAAAGATAATGTCATCCACATATGCCTGCACAACTAACAAGTCCTTTCCATTAGTTTTTAAGAAGAGGGTATTGTCAATTTTGTTAAGTTGTGGAGCCTGATTAATATGTGACGTACTGTTATATATTAATGTTCACACGGGTAATTGTACATACTCTGAGTCATTAATATAAATAGCCCGTCCGTCATGGAGGTTGCTTACGGGTGTTCCCACGAAAATAATTCTCTCTCTCTCCTAAAGAACTCTCTTTAGTTTTCTTCATCCTCTCCATAGCTTTAGTGTGTGTAAACTGGTAATCGATCCTAACAAAATTTACCTCTGGTATGACCATGCTCCAGTAGAAACTTTGACAATCTCTCATACTAAGCCGTTGGAGCTTGTTTCAACCCATACAATGCCTTATCCAGTTTATACACATGATCAGGATTGTTTTCAAATCTTGGAGGTTGCTTGACATAAACCTCCTCTGTGAGAATGCCATTCAAGAATGCACTCTTCACATCCATCTAATAGAGAATAAAGTCCATATAGACAGCAAAGAAAACAAGTAATCTTATAGCTTCAAGTCTTGCTACAGGAGCAAAAGTCTCATCAAAGTCTATTCCTGCTTCTTGATTGTATCCTTGGACCACCAATCTTGTCTTATTTCTTGTAACTTTTCCATGCTCATCAACTTTATTTCTGTACACCCACTTAGTCCCAATTACTGATCTATCTTTTGCGAAAGGAACTAAGCGTCATTTTTTGCTTCTCTCAAACTGATTCAACTCTTCCTGCATGGCTACGATCCAATCAGCATCAAGCAATGTTTTAGTTATCTTCTTTGGCTTAATCTCTGATGAGAATGCCTTGAAGGCACACATACTTCTCAATCCAGCCCTTGTAGTGATCCCAGAGGTGAGATTAGTGAGAGCATTCTCAATAGGATATGATCCTTGATACTTGTATCCTCTTGGGATCAAGCCTAGTGAGCTATTAGGATCACTGTTGATATTTTGAGCTGGGGTAGTTGGTGGTTCAGTTCCCCCGGATATATGTATTATAATTATTTTTGTTGTTCTATTGTTTACTCAGTAGAATTTTCTTTAAATTTTTATTCTTTCTGCTTAGCTGCATGATACACCAACTGAAGGAAACAAAATATCCCAAATTAAGAAATATCTTCAAACTCCACACCAAAATCCAATAAATCCATAAGGTTCTCTAAGAACAAGTATAGTCATATAAAAAAGTTACAACAAACATGTATTTTATAAATAGTGATGTAACACTTGGACACTAGGTGGTGAACCTTTTTGTTGGAAAATCTCATATTGTCTATAATAAGATCAAATATTTATTTAAATGTATATATAGTAAATGATGAATCACCTTTTAAAAAAATTCTGTATCCGCCACCAGATATAACAAGTCAAGATTAATTGGTTCTATAGAGAGTAGAGTAAGAATTGTGGGAATTGTTGGAATATGTTTTAGTACTATTAATGGAGTTGTATACTCTACTGTTGTTAAAGTTTAAGGATTATTACTTCCTACGACAATCTTAAATTAATATATATTTCTTTTATTAAATATTAATCATCATATTTCACTTTTCGACAGTCAAATCAGGCGAACTTTGACTAATATTTTAAATTATATTTTCTCATCAAATTGACATGCAAAAGGTTCAACTTGGAGTATTTATCATTTAATTTTTTGAACATAAAATTTTACATGTAAAATATTGAGTTTAATCTAATTTAAATTTGCTTTGAGAATTATTTAAATCGACTTTTAAAAAGAAAAACATGATAGCTAATTCAAAACAACTAAAGTAATAATAACTAGATCCATAATAATTATAATCATCCTAACTTAGCTTATTACGTTAAAAAGGAAAAATAAAAAGATACTTTTATTATATGCATAAACTCCATAAATTATATATATTGATACCAATGCTTTGATACCAATTGGAGAAAAAAGGAATTACCAAAAGAATGATATAACCTATTTATTTATTTATTTATTTATTTATTTATTTATTTATTTATTATCTTTTAGTTATCAATAAAATATTTAGATGCTACTAATTAAGTTCAAGGATATATTTAGGCTGTAGGATTTTCAAAATTTGCTACTAGGAGTTTAAGTTTTATATATATTTCCATTATTGCCTTATATTTTGTTGTTCTATATTTATTATTTATGATTTCTCGATAGCAATACTTGATTTGAGAAACAAAAAGAGAGAGCTATATTAATTAAGTCATTCACGTAAAAAGTTTCTGCATGGCACAACGTACATCACCCAAATATTTCAAAGTTAATCGGACTCGAAAACAGTATCATTATTAGTAGAGATAATACCCCCTGAACTTGTCCCGACAACTTAGTGTAGCACTTAAACTTTATGAATAATTATTTAATCCCCTTAACATCTTTATAGTGAATTAATTTCCCCTCTTAATATATAATACCACTCTCATGAGGGAGAGTGCGTCACACTCGCTGACACGTCAGCGCCACGTCAGCGCCAGATCACCGCCACATCATAGCCACGTACATAAAGTATTTTTTAAATATTTTTATATATATCTATATAATATATATATATATATATATATATATATAAATATATATAAATATTATTTATATATATATATATATACATATTTTAAAATATATAAAATATTTTAAATTAAA
>NW_025823041.1:0-4578 GCF_002878395.1 Capsicum annuum | reverse complement strand
CTTGGTGTATTTGACCCATCATTTTGATGGGCCAGCCCGGTCTGGCCTGTCACACTTAAAGCCTGTGTGGGCTAGCCCGGATGCACTGGGCCGACCCATATTGACTACTCTAAGATTGAGGCATGCCTGAGAGGCTAAGGAGCGACCTAGTGTGGTCCCTTTGGGTTGGCAGGGCTATTTGGGTGGTCAAACAAGTGAAACAGTGTGAGGAATATGTTTTCGGCTAAATTAGAGTGCTATAGCCCACGGTTTAGAGAGTGGGCCCGAGGTTCGAGCGTGTTATGGGCTGAAAATTGATCGGAGCATGCCAGGGAGGCTGGAGAGTGGTCTAGTATGGTCTGTTTAGGTGGACGGGGCTATTTAGCTGGTCAAACAAGTGAAACGGCGTGAACGGGCTATTTTTTAGCCAAATCGATGTGCTATAGACCACTATTCTGGGGTGGGCCTGGGGTTCAGCAATGCTGTAGTTCAAAATTGGATCAGGGCGTGCTAGAGAGGCTGATGAGTGGCCTAATATGACCAGTTTGGGTGGATGGGGTAATTTAGATTGTCAAACAGGTGAAACGGTGCAAACGGGGCATTTTTGGGCCAAATTGGTGTGCTATAGCCCATGATTTCAGCGGTGGGATGGTGGGCCAGGGGTCTGGGTGTACTGTAAGCTAAAAGTCAATCAGGGCATGCAAGGGAGGCTGGTGAGAGGCCTAGTATAGTCCGTTTGGGTGGACGGGGACATTTAGGTGGTCAAACGGTCAAAACAGCGTGAATAAGGCATTTTTAAGCCAAATCGATATGCTATAGGCCACGATTTTAGGGGTGGGCCCAAGGTCCGGTCATGCTGTGGGCTAAAAATTGATTGGGGCGTGCCAGAGAGGCTGGGGAGCAGCCTAATATGGTCTAGTTGGGTGGACGGGGCTATTTGGGTGGTCAAACGGACAAAACGGAGGGAACGGGGCATTTTCGGGAAAAATTAATATGCTATATTCCACGATTTTGGGGGTGGGCCCGAGGTTTGAACGTCCTATGGACCAAAAATCAACCGGGGCTTGCTAGAGAGGATGGAGAGGGGCCTAGTATGGTACATTTGTGTGGGCGGGGCTATTTGGGTGGTCAAACAAGCAAAACAGTGTGAACGGGGCATTTTTGGGCTAAATTATTGTGCTATTGCCCACAGTTTTGGGGGTGGGCCCAGATTTCGGACGTGTTGTGGATTAAAAATCGACCAAAGCATGCCAAGGGGGTTGGGGAGTGTCCTAGTGTGATCTGTTTGGGCGGGTGGGGCTATTTGGGTGGTCAAATGGGCAAAACAGTGCAAACGGGGTATTTTTTTAGCCAAATCAGTGTGTTATAGCCCACGATTTTGGGGGTGGGCTCCAGGTTCGGGTGTTCTGTTGGTAAAAAATTGATCGGGGCATGCCAGAGAGGCTGGAAAGCAACCTAGTGTAGTCTGCATGGATGGGCGGGTCCATTTGGGTTTTCAAACGGGTAAAACGATGCAAACAGGGCAATTTCGGATCAAATTAGTGTGTTATAGCCCACGATTCCGGGAGTGAGCCCGGGGTCCAAGCATGTTGTGGGCCAAAAATTGATCGGGGCGTGCCAGGGAGGTAGAGGAGTAGACTAGTATGGTCGATTTGGGTGAGCGGGGCCATTTACGTGGTCAAACGAGAAAAACGACACGAACGGAGCATTTTTGGGTCAAATTGGTGTGTTATAGCCTACAGTTTTGGGGGTGGGCTTGGGGTTCGGGCGGTCTGTCAGTTGAAAATCGACTGAGGCATGCCAGAGAGGCTGAGGAGCAGCTTAGTATGGTCCGTTTGGGTGGGCGAAGCCATTTGTTTGGTCAAAAGAGTAAAACGGCGCAAATGGGGCATTTTCGGGCTAAATTAGTGTGTTATTGCCCATGGTTCTAGGGGTGGACCGGAGGTTCGGGTGTGTTGTGGGTCAAAAATTATCTGGGGTGTGCCAGAGAGGTTGAGGAGCGGCCTAGTGTGGTCCATTTGGGTGGGCGGGCCATTTGGGTGGTCAAACGAGATAAACGACGGAAACGTGACATTTTTGTGCCAAATCGATATGCTATAGCCCACGGTTCCAGGGGTAAGCTCAGGATTCGAGCGTGCTATGGGCCGAATATCGATCGGGGCGTGTCTGGGAGGCTGGAGAGCATCCTTGTGTGATCCATTTGGGTGGTAAAACATGCAGAACGGTGTGAACGGGGCATTTTTGGGCCACATTAGCCTGCTATAGCCCACGGTTTCAGAGGTGAGCCCGGGGTTTGAGCCTACTATAATCCAAAAACTGATTGAGGCATGCTAAGGAGGATTGGGAGCATCCTAGTGTAGTCCATTTGGGTGTGCGGGGCCATTTAGGTGGTTAAACGAGCAAAACGGCACGAATGGGGCATTTTCGGGCCAAATCGACGTGCTATAGCCCATAGTTCCGGAGGTAGGCCCAGCCTCCGGGCATGTTGTAGGATCAAAATCAACTTGGGTATGCTAAAGAGGCTGGGGAGCAGCCTAGTGTGGTTCGTTTGGGTGGGCGGGGCCATTTGGGTGGTCAAACAAGTGAAACGATGTGAATGAGACATTTTCAGGACAAATCGATGTGTCATAACCTGCGGTTCCGGGGGTTCGGGTGTGCTATGGGCTAAAAATCGATTGGGGTGGGCCAGGAAGGCTGGGGAGAGGCCTAGTATGGTCTGTTTGGGTGGCCGAGGCCATTTGGGTGGTCAAACTGGGGAAACGATGCGAATGGAAAATTTTCGGGCCAAATCGGGATCCGAGCGTATTGTAGGCTATATAGCATATCGATTTGGCTACAACCTACGGTTCTGGAGGTAGGCCCGGGTTCCGGGAGTGTTGTGGGTTGAAAATCGATTGGGACATGCCAGGGTGGCTGTGGAATGACCTAGTGTGGTCCGTTTGGGTGGGTGGGGTCATTAGGGTTATCAAATGGGCAAAACAACGTGAACGGGGTATTTTTGGGCCAAATTGGTATGCTATAGCCCACAGTTCTGGGGGTTGGCCTGGGGTTCGGGCGTGATGTGGGTTAAAAATTAACCGAGGCGTGCCAGAGGTACTGGGGAGCGGACTAGCGTGGTCTTTTTGGGTGGGGAAATTTGGGTGATCAAACGGGCGAAATGGCATGAACAGGGGGTTTTCGGGCCAAATCAGTGTACTATAGCCCACAATTTCGGGGCTGAGCCTAGAGTTAGAGCGTGTTGTCGGTCAAAAATTGATTGGGGCGTGATAGGGAGTCTGGAGCACGGCCTAGTGGTTCAATTAGGTAGGCGGGGCCATTTGGGTGGTCAAACGGGCAAAACGGAGTGAATGGAGCATTTTCGGGCCAAATTGGTTTGCTATAGCCCACGATTCTGGGATTTGGGCCCGGGGTCAGGGCATGATGTGGGTCATAACTCGATCGGGGCATGACAAGGATGCTGAGAAGCATCCTAGTGTGGTCTATTTGGGTGGACGAGGCTAGTTGTGTTGTCAAACAGGCGAAACGGAGTGAACGGGACATTTTCAAGCTAAATCGGTGTGCTAAAGCCTACGGTTATGGGGGTGGGATGGGGTTCGGGCGAGTTGTAGGCCAAAAATTGAATGGGGTGTGCCAGGGAGACTAGGGAGCGCCCTAGTATGGTTCGCTTAGGTGGGCGGGGCCATTAGGGTGGTCAAACGGGCAAAATGGCGCAAATCGAGCCATATCAATGTGTTATAGCCCACGGTTCTGAGGGTAGGGCCAGGGTTCGAGCATGTTGTGGGCTATAAATTGATCGAAGAGTGTCTGGGAGGATGGGGAGTGGCCTAATATGGTCTGTTTGGGTGGGTGGCGCCATTTGTGTAGTCACGCATGCAAAACAGCACAAATGGGGCATTTTTTGACCAAATTAGTGTGTTATAGCCCACTGTTCAGGGGGTGGGTTCGGGGTATGGGCGTGTTGTAGGCTAAATTCAACTAGGGCATACCAAGGAGGCCGGAGAGTAGCCTAGTGTGGTCCGTTTGGGTGGTCGGGGCCATTTGGGTTGTCAAACAGGCGAAACGGCGCAATCTAAGAATTTTTTTGCCAAATAAGTGTGATATAGCCCACAGCTCCGAAGGTATTCCCAAGGTTCGAGCATTCTATGGGCCAATGTAACACCCCGAAAATGGGTTCCGGAGCGTCACACGGTACTTGAGGCTACGAGTAGCCCCAAGCTAACCCTTTGAGCCATTTTCATTTAGTTCAACACGAATCAACGGGGTTTCCATAAATAACCCTTAAATATCAACAGAGTAATCATCATCCAAGAATAAAAGAATTTTAGAAAGATAACAAAATACGACTTATTATTTAACTCCCAACATCTATACTAGTCTGACAAGCCTCTAAGAAAATCAATAAAACCAACGAGCCATTGAGACATGCCCCAACTGACTCATACTCAATTATCAAATGTAAACAATTCCGTAAAATCAACATCAGACATCACGTCCTCGGAACATGAGGACTCACCACTACAGAGGATGTAGAACAGCGTGCCCGAAGAATCACTGTCGAACCTGGAACTGAGCACCTGAACCTACATTCCGAGAAAATGT
>NW_025823040.1:0-1110 GCF_002878395.1 Capsicum annuum | reverse complement strand
CTACTGATGACCATATGCTTGCCCTTAGTGTAATACTCCACTAATATCAGAATGTTAAGATTTGGATCAAATAGGTCTTTTACGGGTTGTAATCTAGGCTAAACGATGGGTAGGAACTATTTTGGCCAGAAATAGTGACTATATTCCCTAAGCTCTTTAATACACTACATTATATAATTAAGATCAATCTCTAACAACCAATTTCCACTTCTGCTATCTACACAAATTTGCTTTTCACCCCAACTCATTAAGCTTGATTAATAACACTATGGTGGGAGTATGCAATCCTTTCGAAAAACAAATTTTGCCACCCTTCACATTACGCACCCCTATAATAGCCACCCTCAACTTAAGCAATTTTCCTTAGTTGAGGTGCACAATGTCTAAGATGAAACACGGCCAAAACAGGTTCATTGTAACATGTTAGGGATAAAATTTTGAATTTTTTCAACAATTTTATCTACTCTCAACCACATCAATTGCTCATGCAAATAAATAGACTTTGGGGTATTAATGTCACCTTTTTTTCTCTTATTGTCAAACTCCAAACTCACATTGATTTTTCATTAAAGCACTTAGGATCTTTTGAATCAAATTACGGTCTATTAAAGAACGGATTAGGCTACTTATAAGGCTAATAAAAGAACAATATAAAGGCTCAATGGGGCTAGCTAAGTAATGTACAAGGGTAGGGCAAAACAAGGTATGAACAATGGCTATCAAAGAAACGCCTAAATCATCTCCTAAACTCACAATCTTTATTTCGTTTTGCATACACACCAAGCAAGTTCTAGCATCAGTTGCAATAAGGAATATACAACAGTCTTACACACTCATGGCATATGGTTAACTCAATTAGGAGCATTATAGATTCTCGACCAAACAATTACATGAAATCAATTAAAACCAATAATAACAACAAGAGTAACAACTAGAGCCTAGGTGTTTCAAATATAATGATCCATCACATACTTATGTTATCATGTTATGTTATCCATGAGAGCTGTTACATGTAATTGAAAGACTACTTTTCTCTTAAGATGGTCGTCATCCATCCATCATCGAGAAAAGCACCTAATTATGACTAAATAACTAACAAAATGAACAAAA
>NW_025823039.1:0-1031 GCF_002878395.1 Capsicum annuum | reverse complement strand
TTGAGGCTCGCAGGTTTAGGTTACTAGGTAAAATACCATCAAGTTACACCTTCTTAACTACATTGTCACTTCAGAACAATCGATTGACAGGCGAGATTCCTATGGAATTTATAAGCTTTTCACACATGTATCACTTGAATTTGAGCAGAAATGTGTTGTCTGATATTGTGCCATCCATTACAAGTTTCTTGAAAAGATTTGGTAGGAACTTGTTCTTGAATTTTTGTTTGTGCTTTGTCTATTACTATGTCTTTGTTGTATCCTTTTGATTTTTCTTTTTTAGGAATTTAGGCTTTGTTCCATGAGGCTCATGAAGTTGCCTAAAAATGTTGAATCGGACATGGTCAATAATGCCAGAGTTGCGGTCGAGTCTTCCTCGCAGCTGACAAAGTAATACGACTAACAAGAACAAGCAGAAGCTTCCTGTTGTGCTGCCTTCCCCTACCTCAACATCACAAGTGCATAATGGTTGTAATCACGCTAAAGTTTGTACTCAACAAGAGAAGTTGAATTCTTCTCTTGAGTTATTAACCAATGGAAACATCAGCACCCTCGCAAGATGCAAAGAAATCAGCAATCCAATATACATACAAATAAGTTTCAGGGAGGGGATGCGGTTGTTTGGGCACGCAGTGTCAAAGCAAAATTGAAGACGCTGGTGAAACAAATTAGAAAACTGGATCTAATTCAATTGGTCCTTATAATATGATGATGATAAAGGGAAAGAAATGTCAACATACAACAACCTTTTAACACTCTGCAGAACTGAGCCTTTTAGCTCTACAATAATTGAATACAAAATCTGCAAACGTAAACAGAGGAGCAAAATGTATCACCTATAAAACCCCATAGCTTCATCTCAACCTCTTTTGACTTCATCACACCAGCCACGACAGAATTATAACTAATGTAATGCCACATGCAGGACACAACTCAACACACGACTAAAAACTAACGGAAATATGAAGTATGGTCACTTGTTTTCAAAAAGGTATAATTATATATGTCAGAATTCCACAAGAAACAAATCT
>NW_025823038.1:0-2350 GCF_002878395.1 Capsicum annuum | reverse complement strand
AACGATTACCATTATCTGACCTTTGTTGAGAGAAATTAAAGCTACTTATTTTGGTCCTCTTACTCTCTATTTCTTTTTCCTTGATTTTATCTTCTTCAATTTGTTGAGTATGAACCATCAACTTGGAGATGTCCATCTAATTAACCAACATAACAGTCCTACACTCTTCGTCCACATCCTCAGAAACACTAGATACAAACTTACTCGTGTGTGCCTTGAGTGAGCGATCACTGTTGGCACATACTTTGCAAGTTGGGTAAACTTAAGAGAATACTCTCTCATACTGATATCGTCCTACCTCAGATTTATGAACTCCAATACCTTCACCTCCATCAACTCAAGTGGGAAGAACCTGTCCAAAAACAGATTTATGAACTCCAATACCTTCACCTCCATCAACTCAAGTGGGAAGAACCTGTCCAAAAAAACAGCAACAAACTCATCCCATTCTACTGATCCTGCATCTGTACCTCTATCCTTCTTTCACTACTTATACCAAGGTGAGCTACCCCCTTCAACAGATAAGCAGTCAAGTCAGCACTCTCAACTAGAGTGACACTTATAATCTCAGTAACCTTCTGCACAGTATTCTTGGATGCGTCTGTATTAGTGCATAATGCGCCCATGATGTGGGACTCTATCAAATCGAGTTATTTAGGCGGTGCCATTTGAGAGAAGCGATTGATGTATCCACCTCTGATACGCAATGCACTATGATGCGTGATGCGAGGTGATGCGCTCGCATCCTGTTTTCTGTTTAGGGCTATTTTTAAATTAAAAAAACAAACGAGTTAAACTTTTTAGTCTAAGAAAAGTTGTGATTCACATATACCAACTTTTTAGGGTTTCCTATTGCATTCGACTTGACTGAAACTTTAAATTTTTCTGTTTTTCACTAAAGGTGACTGCTTTACTATTGATCATTATGGTATTTTTCTTCTTCTTCTTCTTCTCTGTTTTTTTTACAATCTATTTTTTCTATTTTACTTATGGAGCTTTTCGCTATAAACATCTTATTGGTAATTATAGTGATGTGTAATAATGTAAAATGTGTCCTGATTCTGTGAGAAAATTTTTTTAAGAGTATGTTGAGCGAAAAAAAGGACCTAAAACGTCAAATGTTATCTCCACCACAAGTTACTAATCTTAATGATGATGATGAAATGGAGGAAGAAGAAGCTGTTGATTTGTCACTTCCTTCAAAATCAAAAGCAATCACAAAATGCATCAGTCTGTTCAAGTTATGGATCAACCGGTATGAAAGGTCTAATAAATACTTACTTCCTTTGAAACCAAAAAATGATTCAGGGAAACGTGGTAAGAATTTGTAGGCCGTGACCAAGGGAATTTTGAGGGAGTGTGTTGTTGCGGCCTTTTTATGATAGTTTTATGATGTAGGGTTGCCCTTCAATTATGTCAACCATGACATTTTTGCAGATAAGATCGAGGCCATAGGCCAATATAGTTTGAGGATGAAGTCACCAGTTATCATGAGGTTAATGTCACTTATCTAAATAAAAAAGTAGAAAAGACATAAAAAATTGTGGAGGAGCATAGGGTGGAATGGAACAAGTTCGGATGTTCCATTATGATATATAAGTGGATAACAAGAATAGAAAAAATGATCAGAAATGTGTTGGTGAATTCTCCGAGAGGAAGCTTATTTCTTGAGTCAATTAATGTCAGTGACTCGTCCATTGATTTTATCAAAATGTTCTCTTTGTTTAAGAGTACCATGGAGAAGATTGGACAAGAGATTGTTGTTCAAGTGGTTATAGATAATGCAGCTAAAAATGTTAAGGCAAGTTCTATGATTATGAGAGTGTTCCAACATAAATATTGGACTGCATGTACAGTCCATTGTGTGAATTTGATATTCGGGGATATATTCAAGCAAAGACCCTTTCAAGGTGGTTTCACCAAGGCATTTAAGGTGCATCCTTACACTGTTCAAAGGCGTTTGTTGTTGACTATGATGAGAAGATTCACTAATCAAAGAAACTTGGCAAAACCTGGGAAGACTAGATTTGCTACTGCTTTATTGACCTTGCAGAGGATGTTGAAGCAAAGTCAAATTTGAGAACATGTTCATTTTAGAAGAATGAAATAGTAAATTTGAAAAGAAGTGTTAGAAAAAGAAGCCGCACGAATAATGATTTCATTCCACTTTTGAAACAATGTTGCTTATGCTCTTAAAGTATGTGGTCCCTTGGTTACGATTCTTTATTTGGTAGATGGTGAGGCAAAACTATCAATGGGTTACATTTACGAAGCGAAGAGTAAGTTTAAGGAGGCTATTAAATTTTTTTTTTTACTGAGGAACATAAATATGCAAAGGATTTTGAGATCA
>NW_025823037.1:0-3879 GCF_002878395.1 Capsicum annuum | reverse complement strand
TTGTTCATCCTGGTTCGACGAAAATATATCATGACCTCAAGGAGATATATTGGTGAAATGGTATGAATAAGGATGTGGCTGATTTTGTGGCCAAATGTTTGGTGTGTCAATAGGTGAAATTTGAGCACATGAGGCCCGAAAGTTTATATTAAGAAATTGAATTGCCGGAATAAAAATGGGAAGTGTTCAATATGCATTTTGATACCGTTCTTCCTCGATCTCAAAATTAATTGGATTTGATTTGGTTATCATGGATAGGATGACAAAGTCGGCTCGCTTCTTACCAGTGAGGACTAACCTTTTGGATGAGGATTATGCGAGGTGTATCTTCATGAGATTTTGAAGCTGTATGAGGTACCTATTTTGATTATCTCTGGTCGTGGTATGCAGTTTTCATCTCACTTTTGGTGGTCGTTTCAGAAGGGGTTGGGTACTAAGGTTAGTTTGAGTACTTCTTTTCATCCACAGACGGATGGGCAAACAGAGAGGACCATTCAAACATTAGAGGATATGCTTCGTACATGTGTGATTGATTATGGTGGTAGTTGGGTTAAGCATCTACCTCCTGTAGAGTTTGCTTACAAAAATAGCTATCTTTCTAGTATTAGAATGGCCCCTTTTGAGTCATTGTATGGTAGAAGGAGTAGATCTCCTATTGGGTGGTTCGATCTTGGTGAGGCAAGTATGCTTGATCCGAATTTGGTCTATTTGGCTATGAAAAAGGTGAAGACAATTCAGGATAGGCTTAAGGCTGCCTAAAGTCACCAAAAGTCTAATGTGGATGTAAGGCATGGAGACTTGGAGTTTGATGTTGGGAATAGAGTGTTCTTAAAGGTATCTCCCATAAAGGGAGTGATGCAGTTTGGTAAGAAGAGGAAGCTCAGTCCTTGGTATGTTGTTCCTTATGAGATTTTGTGAAAGGTTGGTAATGTTGCTTATGAATTTGAGTTACCTTCTAGTTTGAACTTCATTCATCCGGTGTTCCATGTCTCCATTTTTAGGACGTGTATAGGTGATCCTTCATCAGTTATTCCTTTGGAAGGATTGGATATCTCGAATTCTCTGTCTTATGAGATCTTGGATCGGCAGGTTCGTCGGTTGTGGACCGAAAATATAGCTTCGGTTAAAGTTTTATGGCGGAACCACAAGGTGGAAAAAGGTGCTTGGAATGATCATGTTAGGGTGTAACTTATGCTTGTACTACCTTTTTTGTTATTTGGGGACGACTGGTCCTAGTGGAGGAGACTGAAACACCCTGGGTTTTGGTCCTTAGAAATTTTCTTGGGTTCTTGGCTTCTGGACATCATACAAGCTAAGGTTTTAGTCGTATGGTAAGGTACAGGTAGTATGTTCCACTCATATGTTGTCCAGTATTGGGTGGTGTTGGATCGTTGAGTTTTTGGAATGGGTATAACTTGGGTGGGTACGAGTCGTATGGTGGGTGATGGGTCGTATAGTTGGGTTTTCCTTCACTTAATCTAAAACTTAGTAAAGTAACTTAGATCTGATTATGAGTGGCTCACTATAGGTCGTGAGATGAGGTACGAGTCATATTATCGAACTCATATGTTGGACAGTGTCAACCCTTCTTGGTTATGTTATAGGTATGGGTCAAAGGTACTAGTCGTACCCATGGATACGGTTTGGCTTACATGGTTGTATATTGACCAGTGTGGGGGTCTAAGGTGAGGGCTAGGGTATGAGTAAGGGTACCACTCATACCCTAGGGTACAGATGGTATGGTGGAGTCGTACCCACCTGTGGGGATTTTATACAGTTTAAGTTAGGGGTAATCTTAACATTTCTCCTTATAACTCCTTGGGACCCTATGACTTAAAGCACATTTTGGGGCTTTATTTAACCTATTTGCAATCACTTAAACACTTAGAAACGCTCTCAAATTCTCTCGAAGGCTCCTGGGTTAACGAAGGCTAGGGTTTCATCAATAGGATCAAATTGAGACTTGTAAGGGTAGTTTCTCTTCATCTTCTTCATAATCTATGGCAAGTTACTCCTCCCTCATTGTTAGTTTCAACTAAAGGCATGTTTTATGAGTTGTTTTCATGGCATAATTGTTGTATGGTTTAGGGTTTTCAAATATATGTTGGGGTTTTGATTATAATGGTTGGTTATGGTTTTCCTATGTCTTTTACTTGTGATTGCATATTATAATGATGGTTTGAAGACTTGGTTGCATGGGAATGATTAATTGGTTATTGGTTTTGGCTTTGGAAAAACTATGCCCCCAATATGTTTGATAAATTTCCTATGAGAATGTTTTTACTACATTGTTGAACTTTTAATGAAACTATTGCATGGTATAACTTGGTAATGGAACTCTAAATAGTCTGAATGGTTTGAAATGGTAAATTGGTAAGGTCTTGGTGGTCATGGTTACGGTTAATTGAACACCTATGGGTTACAAGGTAATCCCCCAAGCAAACAAATAATGAACATACTTGTAGGGTACATGGGAATCCCCCAAGATACACTTGTATATATGTATCATGGAGAGCGAAGGGTACTTAGGGATCCCCTACTCCTGTGTTATCTCTGATTTGTATGGCTACACACATCAGGTCCCGTTCAGAGAGTTACACTGGACCCATATAGCCCATGGGTGATTCTAGGATTGTTAAGCTACACATACCCAGATTAATATTTAAATGTATAC
Organism: Capsicum annuum; assembly: GCF_002878395.1. Lineage (NCBI taxonomy): Eukaryota > Viridiplantae > Streptophyta > Magnoliopsida > Solanales > Solanaceae > Capsicum > Capsicum annuum. The sequence continues at coordinate 1,205 of NW_025823037.1, read as the reverse complement.
TAAACCCGATTCCTTTTTACGGTATGGTTTATATATGTATGGATATTTGTGTCTTTGGCTGTTTGTTTGGCTTTAAAGGTTGGCATTACTTTATCATTATCCTGAGCTCTTGCTAGTGTTTACCTGCTAACCAGTTTTCAGGCAGTTGTATCCCCACACGATACAAGAATCAGCCATCCTACTCCTCCTGCTTAGTGACCGGATTTGGGATCAACTGTTGGATTAAAATGGTGAGCTTTTAAACTCTGAAAGGCTGTATTTCATATCATGGATGCTTTCATATACTTTGGTTATTTCATGGATATTGGTTTTGGCTTTAGTTAGAGGCATGTCCACACCAGATATTGTTTTTCTTTTTGTTAGAAGCTTTGTGGAACTACTATTAGTTGGAATGGGCGGTGTCGGTAGTGGTGTCATCCTTAATATTGGCATTGGTATTAGGGATGATACCATTTAACTGAATTTATGATTGTTCCATCCTTTTATGTTTTTTTTATAGATAGGAACTTGGTTAATGTTTTGGTTTTGGTATGGTTATTGGTTGGGTGGACTAGTTTGGGTTGGTCATGGTTATGGACCTATCACAAAGTCTGGATTGGTACAATTATGCTATCTTGTTATAAGCTTGGAATTCATCCACTCAGGGTATATGTTGGTTGGTTGGATAACGGGGGTGGTCTCTGATCTCAGTTGGACTTGAGATGCCCATTACGACAAGACCCTGGTTTGGGTCGTGTCATAACTCAAGAAAGTATAATATGAGTTAGCATTATAAGTGGAACATGTTCCTTTTTAAAGTGCAACTGATTGGTTAGGAGGAGGCAAGTCCATAGTAGGAGCAACATCTAGCACATACCATGAATAAGTTGGGACTAATGTAGGATGCAGATGATGATGATGATAAGTCAGAAGTGGTGGCACTGCAGCTGCAGATGTTGAAGTAACGGTTAATTCCTCAAAGGTTGGTACAGGTAAGACTATAGATACGTGTAAGACCTCAAAGATATCAGGATGATTAGAATATGTATAGTAAGGTTGAGATTCAAAAAATGTGATATCGGCAAATATAAGGCAGCGATGAAGATTCGGTGAGTAGCAATGATACTCTTTTTGAACTCGAGAGTAAGAAAGGAAGACAGATTTGAGAGCATGAGGAGCTAATTTATCTTTTCCAGGGGATAAGTTATGGACAAAGCATGTGCTCC
>NW_025823036.1:0-1820 GCF_002878395.1 Capsicum annuum | reverse complement strand
ACTAGTCCCCCCTGCTGTTGCGAATTACGCCCCTTATGCCCCCCGTTTCGCCATCAGAGTATAGCTTAAATCTACACTGTGGAGGGGGTTTCCAGTTAAGAAGAAGGGAGGTTGTAAGGGATTGGGAAATAGTAGAGCTACGAGAGAGGTGAGTGAATTCCGCAGCAGCCCCATAGGGCATTGTTAAAGGATGATGATTGATTTGAGTTTTTGAATAGCGTTGCATTCCTGCAGCTCCAAATTTCCGAAAGGCAGAACACCAGAAGTGTTTGGAGGTTTACACTTTGGTCAACAAACTTGCCTTTGGACCATTTGATGATAGTTTTAAGTAGATCCAGATTATTGGCTCGGTTGATGACATTGGTTATGGAGGAGACCCAGGGTGAGAGGGTTTTCCAAATGTCCCTGTTGGTCTGGCAGTTCCAGAAGACATGTGTCTGGTCTTCTGTGGGATTGTTGCATTTGCAACAAGCATTTTGAATGGGGACTCCCATATTGATGAGGGTGGACTTGCAGGGTAGTCTTTCATGATTGAAAAGCCAAAGAAAGTGTTTGAACTTATTGGGAATCTTCAGAGTCCAGATCCAGGAAAAGATTTTATGGGAGGGGTGTTAGGGTTAGTGGAGTGGACGGGGTGCACCCACTCTTTTACCAAAAGTACTGGAACACCATCATCCCCCAGCTTATGTCTTTCTGTACTAAAGTCTTCTTTGATTCAAAAATGGATAAGGATGTCAACAGTACCTATCTTTGTCTGATCCCCAAGTCCCAATGTCGTCTCCCTAAAAAGCTTTCGACCCATTGGCCTCTGCAATACTCAATACAAAATCATTACCAAAATCATAGCAAATAGAATCAAACCCCTCCTCCCTGACCTCATTGGCCCTACTCAAGTTAGCTTTCTTACCAATAAAGGGCCACTGATAATGCCATCATTGTCCAAGAATTCATCACTCACTTCACAAAAATGAAAGGCACCAAAGGTAGCAGGATTCTTAAAATCGATCTAGAGAAATCTTTTGATAGAATTGAATGGCCCTTCATCAGGCAAGCCCTTCACTTCTTCAACTTTCCCACAGGTCTCATTAAGCTCATTATGTCCTGCCTCTCCTCCTCTTCAATCTCAGTGCTTATTAATGGTTCCAAGTCAAAAGTCTTTAGCCCCTCCAGGGAATCAGACAAGGAGACCCCCTTTCCCTTTACCTCTTCATTCTCAGCATGAAACTGCTATTTGGAAGGATTGATTACGAAGTTGACATCCTTAACTGGAACCCTATTTCCATCAGCAGAAAATGACCTAGGATTTCCCATTTATTCTTTGCGGATGACCTCACCCCTTTTGCCCAAGCCAACCAAAAAAATTGTGATACCATCTAAAGAACCTTGAAAAACTTCAGCTCGTTCTCTGGACAAAGGATCAACAGAACCAAGTTAAAAATCCTCTTCTCCAGGAACTGCTCTAGCCTTACTGTTAACAACATAGCCTCCCACCTAAATATCCAAGCCAGGGACACCTTTGGAAAGTACCTTGGTTTTCTCATTTTTCAAAAAGCTCCCACCAACGCTGACTTTCAATTCATCCTCGATAATATGAAAGCTAAGCTAGCAGTTTGGAAGACCAAGTTCCTGAATCAAGCGGCTAGAACCACTCTTGCCAGAGCCACTCTCAATAGTATCCCCAATCATGTGATGCAATACATTGTCATCCCTAAATGCATTACCAAGCATATTGACAGGATACAAAGGAATTTCATCTGGGGCACCACTGATAACAAAAAGAAGATGCACTTACTTAGTTGGAAGATGACTACCAACCCCAA
>NW_025823035.1:0-1914 GCF_002878395.1 Capsicum annuum | reverse complement strand
AGTTGGGTGAAGGGAAAGTACCTAAATGCCCTTGGAAAAATATAACTGAAAATTGGAAATACACAGGGAACGATGGAGCATGTGTCGTGGGCTCTAGTCTGCCGGATTGGACGGTGTACCACGGGCTCTATATTGGGCTCCCCTAGGGGTGAAATGAAGGGCGCATCACAGGCTAATCACATGTTTCTTCTACTTTGGACATCCAAACATATCCTTACGCTGGTCCAAAATTTCCAAAACTCACCCGAGATTTACAATAGATGTAATACCCCGCAAAATCCTAGTCATTTTAGTCCTATATAGCATGCCAAAAGTGGCCCTAGACTTAGAACATTTTAGCTAAGTATCAAGACTTAAAATCATTTTTAGCCTTCGAAATTGAAGGATCTTATTTTTGACCTTTCTGACCTTAATATGTCGATTTCCAAGTTGATTTACAATCAGGGTCACATGTAGGTCATCTCAGGTGAGTTTTGGATTTTTTGAACTAGTGTAAGGGTAAATTTGGATGTCCAAAACAGCAAGGGGTTGCGATACGGTCGTGCCACGAGGGCCAGTTGACCCAGATTAGGGTGGCACCGCGAGGGCTGCTTGACCCGAGTAGAGGTCGTGTCGCAAGGATCGCTTGACCCAAGCAGGTTTCGCGACACAATGGGGACCTTTTCCAGCAAATTTTATCCGAGTTTGTGAGGGCAAATAGGTTATTTTCCCTTATATTATTCAGCCTTAACACAAAATTTGATATCCTAAAGGGCAAAATTGATTCTTTATTCTCAAAACCTCTCAAGAACAAACCCTAGATCATCAAGCTCAAGATTCAAGTCCCAAGAATTCACCACCATTCTCAAGAAATCAATAATCAATGTATGTTAGGTGTTCATATTTGGGTTTTCTTTCACCCTTGGAGTTCAAGAACCCTTCTTAAAATACAAGTTTATTGAATTCATAATTTACATATTTGAATTAGATTGCGTTCATATATGTATTGTTACTTGGTTTTCAAATAAAGATTCATACAAGTTTCAAGTGAATTAATTTACAAGTATGTAGAATCATGTGATCCTTATGTTAAACCCTTGAATTTGCAAGTTGAATGTTGTAGCCATGATGTTTATATCTTGATGATTTACATATGCATTAATTATGCTTCCCAAGTGTTTGATGGAATGTCTATGTAAATTGAGTAGTGAATTCATGACATATTATCATGTGGTCCCATTCATATACTAGTTCATGCCTCTTAAATGTTTGACAAAATGTCTAAATGAATACATGGTGGACAAGTAACTAATGTAATGACTTTAAGATTTTTCCATGTCTTATTATTGATGCTATCGAGTCCTGGGGTATTAAGTACCCGAAAATCTAGTTGCTTACCTAGAATTGTAGAAGCTGTAGAATAGTATTAGTATCAACATGATCAGTAACAGTTCAACCAATCCTAGTACAATCTAGTGATCAGTTCAGTGTCTATTCAGTTGGAAGTAGGATTCAGCACCGAGAGAACCTAGGGTTGGGGGATCACCTGCCAGTTGAGGGTATGACCCTTAGTAGCATTCCATTAGTTCCATAACTACGTAGCCAGCGTAGGTTAAATATATCAACCTGCCAGGTGAGGGTGATTCTTTAGTGGATCCACATAGTCATTGTTAGTACCTGTGGCACGGTGCAACACCCTTTCAACTAAGGTCACAGGTTGGACGACACTTAGTTTATAATTAGGGTATGTCGGATAGATGAACACTCCCACAGTTACAGTTTTTGTTTAGGACTCAGTATAGAGCTCAGTTCATTTCTACAGAATCAAGACTGTCAAACAGTCACCCAGTTATTAGTAATACAGCTATCAGTAATCTCAGATATCAGGTACTCAATTATCATAACATAGTATTCAATTTTAGTATGATCTCAGAT
>NW_025823034.1:0-1653 GCF_002878395.1 Capsicum annuum | reverse complement strand
CAACTATAGCTTGCAAGAAATGTCATTAGCCAACACTTAGGGGATTCTCATGTACCCCACAAGCTTTCCAATTAAACCAAAACCATAGCCATCAAGGCCTTTCCAAATCATTTAAAACCAACCAAATCAATTTAGGTTCCATTATCATATCATGCAATGCAAAAGTTTCAAGGATAATCAAATTATGTGACAAAATCATTTTCATAGGTATTTTAACAAACAGGTTGAGGACATATAGTTTCTAAAACCAAAACCAAGTATAAATTAACCATTCCCATGCAATAACATGTTCAAAACCATAAATATAACATGAAAACCATAAGAAAAACATGGAAAAGCATTATCAAACCATAAACAACCAAAAACCCTAACATATATTTAAAAACCCAAACAATACCATAATATTACCATGAAACCATCCATTAAAATGTGCTCTTAGTCAAACTAACAATGATGGAGGAGTAACATACCTTATACACCAAGGAAGATAGAGAAAAACCACCCTTTAGAACCTTAATTGATTGCCTTATAGAAACCTTAGCCTTTTCTTGAACCAGGATCTTGAGAGATTCTTAGAGAGTGTTTAGGGAGTATTTGTAACGACTCAATTTTCTAGAACTAGAACATCACACGGTGCTCATGATCCTGAAAGACCACAAGCCAACCCTCTACTGATATCTGTACCTGAACACTGTGTAATATAAATAATAAGTGCAAAAACTGGCCATAAGGTTCAAAACATCTAAAAATACTCAAAATTGAAAACTGAATACTAATACATCTGTCCAAAAAGACTCTAAACTATCTGAACTGTGGAGTTGATGGGACATGTCACCAACTAACTCCATCTACTGATATGATAATAATAAAAATAAGGATCATCCTGGACTGAAGAGGACTCACTGCTATGTCTACTGCTGCTGAATGAGACTGAGCTGCTAAGGGTACTCTAGATCTTGTGCCTCTGAACTTATGGTGTCAAATAAAATACCATAGCTCAAACGCGTCAGTACGGGAATGTACTGAGTATGAAGATGAGGTAAGGCTAAATGTAAGGTCTTATGCATGAACAATTACTTAACTGAATAATCATGAGAGTACTGAATGAGAACACATGCATGAATACACAAGTTATAACTGAAATCATCGCAATTCGGATACCGCTTTATTGTCATCTGAACTCACTACTAATGCCTGAGATACTGAATAACTGAATCTACTCATATAAATGACTAAAAGTTGAGCTTTCTACTCTCGACTGACTGCATCGGAGATCAAAACTCTCTAACAGATGATTCTGAAACCTACTATCAATGATAAAAAAGATTATCTCTGAGATCAAACCTATCTAGCAGAAGATCTAGCGAAAGATCTCTAAAATCTAATAATAAGAATACTCAACTGAATCTGAGACTGAGATCAAGCCTATATAGCGGGTGATATCTGGATCTGATAATGAGATTACTCAACTGAATCTGAGACTGAGATTAAGCCTATCTAACAGGTGATCTTTGGATCTGATAATGAGATTACTCAATTGAATCTGAGATTGAGATCAACCCTATCTAACGGGTGATCTCTGGATTTGATAATAAGATTACTCAACTGAATCTGAGACTGAGATCAAGACTATCTAACAGGTGATCTCTGGAT
>NW_025823033.1:0-1103 GCF_002878395.1 Capsicum annuum | reverse complement strand
CAATAACCAAACCAATAAAATATTTTTTTTTGGTTTTTAGTCCTTAACGATTCAGTTTTCGGTTTAACCGATAAGAAAATACTCATAAAATAGAAATAGTAGTAACTAACATGTAAAAAATGAATCTTAGTTGCAACAAAAATCCTACATGAAGTGTTTAAATTTACAAAAATCTTAAAGTTTGAACTAAATGTTAGGAGAAATTAAGAGTTTGTATAATTGAAATAATAGGTTTGTTAATTTGTAGATATAAAAGATAAATATATAATAAGTCATATATATATTCTTATTGGGTTATCGGTTTACCCAATAACCCAATAAGAAAATATCTAACCGAACCAATAACCCAATAATTTTTTTTTATAAAATCATTAACCTAATAACAATAAACCAATAATATTTTTATCGGTTCGATTTATCCTGTTATCTACTCTGTTGAATTTTATAATCATTTACACACAAATGGCCAGGGGACAAAGTATACTGCATGCTGTCAATGTGGATATGACTTTTAGCGTATAGTATATGATAAATCAATCGGCACGCTTGTCTTTGAAACTCCTCATATTTTTCTCTTTCTTAATTTTGTGGTTGAATTTTCAAAAAGCCTTGGTAGTTTCTTCCTTTCCTTCGATAAGCTTTTGTATTTAGTAGTAATATTATTTCATAAATTGAGACCACAAGACTATTCAATTTTGTCTGGGGCCCACATATGTGCCCATTTTTTCCTTTTCAGATTGACCTACGGTGGAAATTGGGTAGTGTGCAGTGGACACACAAGTCACAACAGACATTGATGTGACTTTTAAATTTTAGCTTAAATAGGTCTTATCGAACAACGAGATAAGAGGAAAAGAAGTAAACCTCAGGAGGAGCCTTAGGTTGGATATAGTAGGTAAGAGGAGGTGAAGATGTAGGCCAAAAAATGAGGAGAGATTATTGGACGTGACCTTATATAGACTAATGTGGAGGGCATGTATTAGAGTGGAAGATTAGTCAAGTAGGGAGTGTTGTCTTGCTTTGAGGGTTTAGGTGTTTGTGTTCGTCGCGAACCAGCCATAGTAGGGCATGTATTAGACCTCACTTGTGGGATTTCACTGGGC
>NW_025823032.1:0-1249 GCF_002878395.1 Capsicum annuum | reverse complement strand
ATACATTATCCTTTGACTTCACATAGTCAACAGTGATAATTCCACTATAGAAAAATTCTCTAACGGTATTATGTCTCCGTATTATGTGATGAGATTTATCATTGTACATCATGCTCCCTACCCTAACTATTACCGCTTGACTATCAAAGTGTATACATACTGGTGCCACTGGTTTGGGCCAATAAGTAATATCTTTCAAGAAATTTTGGAGTCATTCTGCTTCTTCACCGACTTTACCCAATGCGATAAATTTAGATTCCTTTATAGAGCGAGCAATACATGTTTGTTTAGATGATTTCCAAGAGACCGCTCCTCCACCGATAGTAAATACATATCCACTAATGGATTTTACTTCGTTCGATCCAGTGATCTAATTTTCATCACTATATCCTTTAAGTACTGCAGGATATTTATTATAATTCAAAGCATAGTCTTGAGTGTATTTAAGATACCCCACAACTCTTTGCATTGCCATTCAATGAGTTTTGTTGGGATTACTCGTGTACCGACTCAACTTACTAATAGCGCATTCTATGTTTGGTCGTGTACAATTCATTATATACATTAAGTATTCTAATACTCTTGCGTACTCCAATTCTGAGTCACTTTCACCGTCATTCTTTTGAAGTGCAAAGCTCACGTCCAATGGAGTCTTAGCAATACCAAATTCTAAATACTTGAATTCGTTAAGTACCTTTTCTATGTAATGAGACTGTGACAATGCCAACCCTTGTGGAGTTCTACGGATTCATATTCCCAAGATCATATCCGCAACTCCAAGGTCTTTCATATTAAACTTTCTCTCAAGCATTCGTTTAGTAAAATTGATGTTTGAAATGTCTCTACTAATGATCAACATATCATTCACATACAAACAAATAATGACTTGGTGATTTCGAGTGTCTTTAATGTAAACACATTTATTGCATTCATTAATCTTGAGTCCATTTGCCAACATGGTTTGGTCAAACTTTGCATGCCATTGTTTAGGTGCTTGTTTTAGTCCATAAAGTGACATAACAAGTTTACACACCTTATTTTCTTTTACTGGAACCACAAAACCCTCAGATTGTTCCATGTAAATTTCTTCCTCCAATTCTCCATTTAGGAATGTTTTTTTCACATCCATTTGATGAATTTCAAGACCTTATACTGCCGCCAACGCAATTAACATTTGAATTAATGTTATCCTCATTACTAGCGAGTATGTATCAAAGTAATCAAGGCCTTCCTTTTGCTTAAAGCCTTT
>NW_025823031.1:0-1731 GCF_002878395.1 Capsicum annuum | reverse complement strand
GGTATTGTTTTGGTTTTGAAAAAAGTTAGGGGTTTTGAATGCTCACTATTGAATGATGCATTTTCTATGGTTTAATTGTGGTTTTCCTTGTTTAAAATATGGTTTTTAATATGTGGGCGCATGGGTAAGGTGGTTGAACTTAATAATGGTAAGTTTCTCTAAACTTGTAACTTTTGAAGTAGTTATGACACTGACCTTGTATTGTAAAACTGGTTGGTAGTTATGAGAAAGATGGGAATCTAAATTAGGGGTACAATGGAATCCCCAAATCTCTTGGTTTGATTTACTTCTTGAAATTGATGCATGGAATAGATGGTTATATTGTTAATGATGGTTTTGAAACCTTGTTGGTACACAGTATTTTCAAAATATGAATCCCAACATTCATCCAAAAAATACTATCAACTTATCTTCGAAAGCAACCTCGATTGCTACTATCGAAAATAATCTTCAAAACTGGAGTATTCCAGAAGAATCTTTTAACACGATCTACCAGATTGGAAAATTTAGTTTTTTCAAAAAACATAATATTAAGACCTCTGAGTCTACTGTTGCCATCAATAATTCTTTAGAAATTATACAACTTCTAAACAACTTAGATATAAACCGCTATAAGAATCAGTTCCATTACCTGCATATTGGCTTTGTTCAAGTAGCCATTAAACCGCTTTTTAGACAGGGCTTAGATATCCCTGTTTGTGCTATCCTAAGAGATGCTCGTCTATTAAACTTCGATGATTCACTCTTAGGGGTCATCCAAAGTAACCTCGCCGACGGCCCAGTCTACTTTAATTGTTACCTTAATTTTTCTGTAGATATTAATGATCCTAACATCATGGATGTTTTAACTCTTAATGTTAAAACAAAAAACATGAATAGTAAGGACAATACTAGAGAAATTGCGATAATCTACAGAGTATACTATCGCCTTATGGGAAAAACTTTAGCACCTTAGGCTAAATTCACTAGCCCTAGGGGTGTCACCACTCTAATGGCGGCCAATCGAGATAGATCCAATGTCTTTGTCCCCAAACCCTTAGTCTGGGATGAGGTCGTCCATAGCAATGAATGGCACTTTGATGCTATTACTCAACCCATTCGAGCTTATCCCGAAAGATCTCAAATCCAACGAGTTATTCAGCATCCTGATGGCTCAATTGATCTAAAATTCCTCGGCTTCGACACTCCTAGAAACTCTTCGTTTCGACGGTCTGTCTCGCATAGAGGTTCTACCTCCAAAACTCGAGAGGATGATAATGAAAATGATAAGGAAACTGACAAGGGCAAAGTACGAGGAGTCGATTTCTCTGGCCCTGTCCCGAAAGTCTATTATCAACAAACAACTAGGGCTCATGAGCCCCCAAACCCTGAAAATCTGTACGAACCCGGCAGTCCTACCGCCTCAGATATGGAACCTCCTCCTTCCATATCCCGCCCAAAAATCAGGACCGACCCTAGCCTTCTCGTCATCAAGACTGATGAAGAATATACACCAGACCTTTAAGCTCTTGAGGCCCGATGGTATCTTCCGAAAGACGCTCTAAAAAGGAAATGGTATACTAGTACCTATTCCAAGGAGCAGCAAAAGGAGTTTGGTCGACTATGGATAGCCGATATGAAATGACTCCGTTGCGACATTGAATTCTTTCGATGGTTTGAATTCACCGGAAGAATGGAAAACCAGGATGAATCCCTTAACGTTATCATTAACAAATGGTATACGCAGAGTAA
>NW_025823030.1:0-1037 GCF_002878395.1 Capsicum annuum | reverse complement strand
CATGTTATAATTCTCATTTGTATTTATATTTTATAGTTCGCACTTGTGTTTGTGTTTCTAGTTCACACAAATGAAAAGAAGGAGAAAAATGAAAAAGGGAAGAAAAGAAGGTGAAAAAATGAGAGAAAAAGGAGAAAAAAAAAAGAGAGTAATAGAAAATAGAGAAAAAATACAAGAAAAAAAAAGGAAAAAAAAAAAGAGAAAAGACTGAAAAGGAAAAAAAATGAAAAAAATGAAAAAGAAAAAAGTGGAAAAAGAAAAAAAGAAAGAAAAATGAGAATAATACTAGAAAATAGAAAAACAGAGAAAATACATGAGAGATGCTATGAATTGTAATTAGAAATAATTAATAGGCAAGAGGGGTTATTAATTGTAATTAATTGAAACTTAGGCTAAATAGGATAATTAAGAGTCTATATTTGCTAAGATATGTAGTTATCCCTTCAAACTTTTGGGGCATTGATAGTTAATTATATTTTAAACATAGTTTAAGTTTTTAACTATTGTGATTTATAATACTTTTCTTCAATTCCAATTTAAGCAACACTGATATAATTTCGAGAGTCAACCTAATATCACGATTGAAGTAGCGAAGTAGACATGTCTTAAATGACTTATAATAACTAATTAGAAGTTATACAACAAAATTGCTATAAAAAATACTTATGAAATTTTTTTAAGTGAGATTCATATAAGATGCCAAATTAATTTAAAATATCAATAGTTAATTTATTATTTTATGTCCATTTTACCCTTTTATTAAATATTATTAATTTTTTAATACTTATATGACTTACAATAATTAATTAGGAGTGATATAATAAAATTCCGATTGATGTAGTTGAAGCAGACATGTCATAAATGTCTATTTTATTTTTATTAAATATTATTAATTTTTTAATACATAAATGACATAATAATTAATTAAGAGTGATATAGTAAAATTACGAAGCAAACAGACAGCTGGAAGCAGGCATGCTCACACGTTCTTATATATATATATATATATATATATATACATACTTGTTTAAACGCAC
>NW_025823029.1:0-2631 GCF_002878395.1 Capsicum annuum | reverse complement strand
GGGGGGTAATGGGGTTCAGAGAAGGGTATAGGTTTTGATAAAAGAGTGGGAAAAAGGGTTTCATGAATTATTGAATAAAGCAAAATCAGATAGTTTGAGAGGAATTTAGGGTTGAGTGAGAGAAGGTAAAGTGAAGTTTGGATTAAGGATGATGGCTTTTGAGTGACTGGTAGTAGAGTCGGAGGAAGAAAAAGGTGATGAAAACATCATAGGAGAAAATTTGGTTGTGATTTTCAAAGGTTGTAGAAGTAATGAATAGAAAGAGAAGAAGGAAACGTATTTAAAAGAGAAAAGAGGAAGATGAATCATGTATGAATTGTATGTGGAAAAAGTGTAATGATGAAAGGGATCTATGTTGATGGAAAGGGCTGGCAGCCTTTTGAAAGAGAAGACTTTTGGGTTTTTGGCGTTTCTAAATATAACATAAAAGAACAATGTGAATAACCTGTTTTCCTTTATGCCACTATGAGTAAATAATAATCATACCTGAATTTTGACAGTTAATAAACAAGATTTCCTTGATGCTCCAGATTAATCTGAAAAATTCACGTATAGCTAAGTCAATTTATCTCAAAATCTATGAATTAGGATACACAAGCAAATGTGTAAGACTGAATTATTTAACAATCACGTGAGTACAGTTTATTCTAGTCAATCATTGAAGGAGATTTATACAAGTTTAATCATCCCCAAGGCTAACCTATTCTTTTCAAAGTGTTCTCTACTCAAGGCCTTAGTAAATATGTCAACAATTTGTTCCTCAGTAGAACAAAATATGATTGATATATGACCTTTTTCAACTTTATCCCTAAAAAATGATGTCTAATGTCAATATGCTTTGTTCTCTTATGTTGGACAGGATTTTTTGCTATATTAATAGCACTTGTATTATCATAAAAAATGGGAACACAACCAATATCTATACCAAAATCCATAAGTTGTTGCTTAATCCATAACACTTGAGCACAACAACATCCTGCAGCAACATACTCAGCTTCAGCAGTAGATAAGGCTACTGAGTTTTGCTTCTTAGAGGACCAGGTAATCAAACATGATCCTATGAAGTGAGCTATACCTGTAGTGATTTTCCTGTCTACCAGATATCCTGCATAATCAGCATCTGAGTATCATACCAAATTAAAGTTACTACCTTTGGGGTACCATAAGCCAAGATCATTGGTCCTTTTTAAATATCTGAAGATTCTTTTCACAGATTTTAGATGTGATTCCTTTGGCTTTGCTTGAAATATTGCACATAGTACTACACTGAACACAATGTCATGTCGTCTTGTTGTGAGGTACAATAATGACCCTATCATACCTCTATACATCTTTTGTTCCACAACAGAACCTATTTCATCCAGGTCAAGCTTTGTTGCAGTGGCAATGGGAGTACTAATTTCTTTTTGTTATTCCATAGAGAATCTTTTGAGAAGCTCTTTGACATATTTCTGTTGATGGGTCATTGTAACGCTCCAAAAATGGGTCCCGAGATGTCACATGGTGCTTAGGATCACAAGTGTCCCCATGCTAACCCTTCTACTGGCATAACTCAAAAGCAACTGAATGAAAGCATAATTTTGATAGAATAAATCTGAAAATAACTCTTTTCTAAATCTGCTTAATACAATATTAAATTTATAAGATTTCAACTCTACTTGTACATAAAAAACTAAAACTGAATACATCAAATTCTACTGCCTGTCTATAAAGCATCTACTAGTATAGACCGTAGATAGTCGGGGTCATGACTCCTTGCTATACCAACTCAACATGACTGACTAAAGAAAATACAATGCTCCTTGAATCAAAAGGGGTCATCACCTGCTAACCGAAACTGTGAATTGAAAGAAATGATAAATGTGGGTCAGCACAACGAGAATGTACTGATTATGTGGGGGTGCAATGCATGAGTAACGTAATATCACCATACTTTATAAAAATCGTACATGCTCTTATGAATGACTCCATAGCTTGAACACCTCTGAAAATACAATCTCCATAAATCATGCATGCTATCGATCATAATCACTTAACCTAAATACATTGAAACATCATTCTCATGAGATCATTTCATTTATCTCAAACTCTTTTCAACTCATGACTTAGAGTGACTCGGTGATTCAAGAAACTTGACTCTTATGGACATGAGAGGTTTTTATAACCAACATAAACCACGTGAGCTACGTGGGGTCCAACGTATTCCCCTCCTAAGGAAGAAACCCCATGTTGGCAGGAGCGTCATACTCTTGCCAGGGAGTACAACCTCGACCTTCGGCCCACATATATCATATCATCATATCATTATCTCATTCTGTCTCAAACCTACGGTAGCACGTAATTTTGGATAAAGTACCACACTTCCCGCTCGGTGCTAAATACTACTCCCAGACTCAGCTCAGAACGCATTAGGAAATCTACCTTAGTCAAATCAGGGGTCTATCATGATGACCAAATCATATATTTCAATTTACAATTTATAAACTTTGTGGATTCCTAACCCAACTTTGACTCAAAAATCAATCTTTCTCATTATCAAAATCGTCTCAACTCTGTGAGTTCAAAATCAATATACTCAAATGATCATTCTTTCAATTCAACGGTTAAATCATGACAACAACTTTTAAAAGA
>NW_025823028.1:0-3377 GCF_002878395.1 Capsicum annuum | reverse complement strand
AAACATGTCGCCAATATCAATCCCATTGGTATAAAAATCATACACTTTGTCCTTTTTAAACTTCCTTCGAAGGTCACCTTGTAGGAATAAGTGGGACCAACCATGTACTCGCATGGTCGACACTAATATATCCATGGCAGGACCTCTAAAGCTAGTAACAACTCTACCCCTAGCCAACTTTCATTTTTGAAAATGAAGAATATATGCAGACTGAGAAGCTTTTTACGCAGGGGTATCAGTATCCATATCGAACTCAAAATCAGGATTATACTGAGGAAGAGATGTAGGTGGAGTATCTGGAAGATACTCAGAGTCGAAATCAGAAGGAACAGGTTTGGTAACCCATTTCTTTGAGTGAGTAAAAGACAATGGAGAAAAACCTTTTGATGATGTGGGAGTTGTTGCCTTCGGAGAGGATTTGGAGGAGGAAGAGGCTTTTTAAGAGGATTTTTTAGGCAAAGGGGATTTTGGAACTTTAGCAATGATATTCTTTTTTTTTCCTTTTTAAGCGAAGAAGAACATCAGACGAGGAATCAGCAAAAGGTGAGAAGCAGAAGGAGCAACCCGTTTTCTTTTATTGGACTTAAGTGATTCTTCAAGGGAAGCATTTTCTCATTGATTTTGACCTCGTATATGTGGGATTCGAGGAGAGAATACAGTGGGAGAGGGTTCAACTAGAGCACTTGCATCTTTATCGATGATGACTGAAATGGTTTCTTTTTAAGAGCAGATCTGGACCTTTGAGGAATGAGGTCGGCTATGGGAATGTCATTGTTATCAAAAATCTGAAGAGAAAGTGGGGTGTGGGAGGGGGGTAATGGGGTTCAGAGAAGGGTATAGGTTTTGAAGAAAAAGTGGGAAAAAGGGTTTCGTGAATTCTTGAATAAAGCAAAATCAGATAGTTTGAGAGGAATTTAGGGTTGAATGAGAGAAGGTAAAGTGAAGTTTGGATTAAGGATGATGGCTTTTGAGTGACTGGTAGTAGAGTCGGAGGAAGAGGAAGGTGATAAAAACACCATAGGAGAAAATTTGGTTGTGATTTTCAAAGGTTGTAGAAGTAATGAATAGAAAGAGAAGAAGGAAACGTATTTAAAAGAGAAAAGAGGAAGATGAATCATGTACGGATTGTTTGTGGAAGAAATGTAATGATGAAAGGGATCTATGTTGATGGGAAAGGGCTGGCAGCCTTTTGAAAGAGAAGACTTTTGGGTTTTTGGCTGTTCTAAATATAACATAAAAGAACAATGTGAATAACCTGTTTCCCTTAATGCCACTATGAGTAAATAATAATCATACCTGAATTTTGACAGTTAATAAACAAGATTACCTTGATGCTCCAGATTAATCTGCAAAATTCACATATAGCTAAGTCAATTTATCTCAAAATATATGAATTAGGATACACAATCAAATGTGTAAGACTGAATTATTTAACAATCACTTGAGTACAGTTTATTCTAGTCAATCATTGAAAGAGATTTATACAAGTTTAATCATCCCCAAGGCTAACCTATTCTTTTCAAAGTGTTCTCTACTCAAGGCCTTAGTAAATATGTTAGCAATTTGTTCCTCAGTAGAACAAAACATGATTGATATATGACCTTTTTCAACTTTATCCCTAAAAAATGATGTCTAATGTCAATATGCTTTGATCTCTTATGTTGGACAGGATTTTTTGCTATATTAATAGCACTTGTATTATCATAAAAAATGGGAACACAACCAACATCTATACCAAAATCCATAAGTTGTTGCTTAATCCATAACACTTGAGCACAACAACATCCTGCAGCAACATACTCAGCTTCAGCAGTAGATAAGGCTACTGAGTTTTGCTTCTTAGAGGACCAGGTAATCAAACATGATCCTACGAAGTGAGCTATACTTGTAGTGCTTTTCCTGTCTACCAGATATCCTGCATAATCAGTATCTGAGTATCCTACCAAATTAAAGTTACTACCTTTGGGGTACCATAAGCCAAGATCATTGGTCCTTTTTAAATATCTGAAGATTCTTTTCACAGATTTTAGATGTGATTCCTTTGGCTTTGCTTGAAATCTTGCACATAGTACTACACTGAACACAATGTCATGTCGTCTTATTGTGAGGTACAATAATGACTCTATCATACCTCTATACATCTTTTGTTCCACATCAGAACCTATTTCATCCAGGTCAAGCTTTGTTGCAGTGACAATG
Source organism: Capsicum annuum (assembly GCF_002878395.1). NCBI lineage: Eukaryota > Viridiplantae > Streptophyta > Magnoliopsida > Solanales > Solanaceae > Capsicum > Capsicum annuum. Next base: position 1,178 of record NW_025823028.1, on the reverse strand, counting down.
GGAGTACTAATTTCTTTTTCTTCTTCCATAGAGAATCTTTTGAGAAGCTCTTTGACATATTTCTGTTGATGGGTCATTGTAACGCTCCAAAAATGGGTCCCGAGATGTCACATGGTGCTTAGGGTCACAAGTATCCCCATGCTAACCCTTCTACTGGCATAACTCAAAAGCAACTAAATGAAAGCATAATTTTGATAGAATAAATCTGAAAATAACTCTTTTCTGAATCTGCTTAATACAATATTAAATTTACAAGATTTGAACTCTACTTGTACATAAAAAACTAAAACTGAATACATCAAATTCTACTGCCTGTCTATGAAGCCTCTACTAGTATAGACCGTAGATAGCCGGGGTCATGACTCCCTGCTATCCCAAATCAACATGACTGACTAAAGAAAATACAATGCTCCTTAAATCAAAAGGGGTCATCACCTGCTAACCGGAACTGTGAACTGAAAGAAATGATAAATGTGGGTCAGCACAACGAGAATGTACTGATTATGTGGGGGTGCAATGCATGAGTAACGTAATATCAACATACTTTATAAAAATCGTACATGAGCTTATGAATGACTCCATAGCTTGAACACCTCTGAAAATACAATCTCCATAAATCATGGATGCTATCGATCATAATCACTTGACCTAAATACATTGAAACATCATTATCATGAGATCATTTCATTTATCTCAAACTCTTTTCAACTCATGACTTAGAGTGACTCGGTGATTCAAGAAACTTGACTCTTATGGATATGGGAGGTTTTTATAACCGACATAAACCACGTGAGTTACATGGGGTCCAATGTATTGCCCTCCTAAGGAAGAAATCCCATGTTGGTAGGAGCGTCATACTCTTTCCAGGGAGTACAACCTCGATCTTCGGCCCACATATATCATATCATCATATCATTATCTCATTCTGTCTCAAACCTACGATAGCACGTAGTTTTGGATAAAGTACCATACTTCCCACTCGGTGCTAAATACTACTCCCAGACTCAGCTCAGAACGCATTAGGAAATCCACCTTAGTCAAATCAGGGGTCTATCATGATGACCAAATCATATATTTTAATTTACAATTTATAAACTTTGTGGATTCCTAACCCAACTTTGACTCAAAATCAATCTTTCTCATTATCAAAATCGTCTCGACTCTGCGAGTTCAAAATC
>NW_025823027.1:0-5128 GCF_002878395.1 Capsicum annuum | reverse complement strand
CTTATAAATACACCCAACATCACCCACCCCCGAAACCGTGGGTTATAAAACACCGATTTGGCCCGAAAATTCCCCGTTCACGCCATTTCGCTTGTTTGTCCACCCAAATGCCCACGAAATATTAAACAGACCATACTGGGATGATTCCCAAACTCCCTTGCATTCCTCGATCGATTTTTGGCCCACAGCATGCCCGAACCCCGGGCCCATCCCTGAAATTGTAGGCTATAGCACACTGATTTGGACCAAAAATGCCCAATTCACACCGTTTTGCTCATTTGTCCACCCAAATGCTCACGAAAAATGAAATGGACCACACTGGTATAATCTCAAACCTCCATGGCATGCTCGGATCAATTTTTAGCACACATCAAGCCCAGACCCTGGGCCCAACCCTAAAACCGTAGGCTATTACGCACCGATTTAGCCCGAAAATGCACCGTTCGTGTCGTTTTGCCTGTTTGTCTACCCAAATTCCTACAAAAAATAAAACGGACCACACTGGGACAATCACCAACTTCCCTGGCATCCCTTGGTTGATTTTTGGCACACAGCATGCCCAGACCCGAGCCAACCCCCAAAATCGTAGGCTACAGCACACCGATTTAGCCTGAAGATGCCCCGTTTGTGCCATTTCGCCCATTTGTCCACCCAAATACTCACAAAAAATTAAACAAACCATAATGGTACGATCCACAACCTCAGTGGCATGCCCCATTCAATTTTTAGCACACAAAACGCTCGGACCCTAGGCCCATCTCTGAAACCATGGGCTATAACACACCGATTTGGCCTGAAAATACTCCGTTCGCGCTGTTTCACCTGTTTGTCCTCCCAAATGTCTACGAAATATTAAATGGACCATATTGGGATGATTGTCAACCTCCCTGGCAGACCCCAATTGATTTTTGACCAACAGTACACTCGAACCCCGAGGCCACCTCCCAAACCATGGGCTATAGCCCACCGATTTAGCGTGAAAACACCTCATTCGCGTATCGTTTTGCCCGTTTATCGACCCAAATGCCCATGAAAAATTAAACAGACCACACTGGGATGATCTCCAGCCTCCCTGGCACGTACTGATCTATTTTTAGCCTACATCTTGCTCGAACCCCTGGCCCACCCCTAAAACCGTGGCCTATAGCACACCGATTTTAACTAAATATTCTTTGTTCACGTCGTTTCGCTTGTTTGTCCACCCAAATGCCCATAAAATATTAAATGGACCATACTGGGATGATCCCAAACCTCCCTTGCATTCCTCGATCGATTTTTGTACCATAGCAAGCCCGAACCCCAGGCTCAGCCCCAAAACTGTGGGTTATATAGCATACCGATTTGGACCAAAAACTCCCAATTCGAGCTGTTTCGCCCGTTAATAACAAATGCCCATGAAAAATTAAACGGACCACACTGGGATGATCGCCAACCTCCCTGGCAAGCCCCAGTCTATTTTTAGCCCACAACATATCCGAACCCTGGGCCCACCCCCAAAATCGTAGGCTATAGCAACCGATTTAGCTTGAAACTGCACCGTTAGCGCCATTTTACCCGTTTGTCTACCCAAATGCCTATAAAAAATAGAACAAACCACACTAGGATGATCCTTAACCCCTATGGCATGCCACAATAAATTTTTGGCCCACATCACGCCCGGACCCTAGGCCCACCCCTAAAATCGTGGGCTATAGCAAACTGATTTAGCCTGAAAATTCCCTGTTCGTGCTGTTTTGCTCGTTTGTCCACCCAAATGCCCATGTAAAGTTAAACGAACCATACTGGGATGATACCCAACCTCCCTGACATGCCTTGGTCAATTTTTAGCCCACAGCACGCTCGGATACCAGGCCTACCCTCAAAATTATGGGCTATAGCACTCCAATTTGTCCTAAAAATGTCCCATTCGCGACGTTTCGCCCATTTTTCCATCCAAATGCCCATGAGAAAATAAACGGACCACACTGAGATGATACCCACCTACCCTGGCATGCCCCAATTATGATTTAGCCCACAGCACTCCTGGACCCTGGGCTCACCCCCAAAATCGTGGGCTATAGCACACTGATTTTGCCCCAAAATGCACTGTTCGCGCCTTTTTACCCGTTTATCCTCCCAAATGCCCACAAAAAATAAAATGGACCATACTGGGATGATCCCTACATTCCTGGCATACCACGGTCGATTTTCAGCCCACAACACGCCCGAACCCCGAGGCAACCCCCAAAATCGTGGGCTATAGCACACCAATGCCCACGAAAAATTAAACGGACCACACTGGGATGATCCCCAAGCTCCTTGGCATGCATCGATTAATTTTATCCTCACAGTACGCTCGGACCCCGGCCCCACCCCCAAAATTGTGGGCTATAGAACACTAATTTAGCCCCAAAACTCCCTATTTGCACCGTTTTGCCTGTTTGTCAACCCAAATGCCTACGAAAAATTAAACTAAGCAAACTGGGATGATCCCCAACCTCCTTGGTATACCTTGGTCAATTTTTCGCTCACAGAACATCCGGACCCCAGGCCCACCCCAAAACCATGGCCTAGAGCACACTAATTTGGCCCAAAAATTCCCCGCATGGCTCAGGTGTCTTTTGGGCCTAATATTGGCTGAGGTATGCTAGAGAGGCTTTATAGTGGTCTAGTGTTGACCGTTTGTGTGGATGAGTCCAATTTAGCTTTCAAACATGTAAAACGGGATGAACTAGCCATTTTTAGGTCGGGGTCATGTACCACCGCCTACAAGCTTGGGCATTATTTAGGCCTAAAATTGACCGAGGAGTGCAAGGGAGGCTTGAGAGCGGTCTAGTGTGGGCCACTTTTATGGATGAGGACAATTTACAGTTCAAACGGGAGAAACAGGGTCAACTGGTCATTTTTAGGCCGGGCTTATGTACCTCTGCCTATGAGCCTGTGGGTGGGCCCGTGATTCGGGTATTTTTATCCTTAAATCGACCTTGGGAGCAGCCTAGTGTGGGCTATTTGTATGGATTAGGCCAATTTGGGGTTCAAACGTTCAAAACGGGGTAAACTGGCCATTTTCAAGCTAGGTTCGTGTACATCCGCCTACTATCTCGGGGGTGAGCCCATGGCTCAGACGTCATTTGAGCCTAAAATTGATAAAGTTGTGCCAGGGAGGCTTGGAAGATTCCTAGTGTGGGTCGTTTGTGTTGATGAGGCCAATTTGGGGTTCAAATGGGTGAAATTGGGTGAACTGGCCATTCTCAGACCGGACTTATGTACCGCCGCCTACGATCCTGGGGGTGGGCCCGTGGCTCGGTGTTTTTTGGGCAAGAATTTCTTGAGGTATGCTAGGGAGGCTTGGGATCGGCTTAGTGTAGGCCGTTTGTGTGGACGAGACTAATTTAGGGTTTAAATAGGCAAAATGGGGAAAACTGGCCATTTTCAGGCTGTGGTCGTGTACCGCCGCCAACAAGAACAGGGATGGGCCCATGGCTCGGGCATATTTTGGGCCCAAAATTGACTGAGCCATGCCTGGAAGGCTTGGGAACAACCTTGTATGGGCTATTTGTGTGGATAAGGCCAATTTAGGGTTCAAACGGCTGATATGGGGTGAATTGGCCATTTTTTGGGCGATACCGCCTCCTATGAGCCTAGAGTTGGGCCCATGTATCAGGCATCTTTTGGGGCCAAAATCGACCGAGGCATGCCAAGAAGGCTTGGGAGCGGCCTAGTATGGGAAGTTTGTGTGGATGAGGCCAATTTGGGGTTCAAATGGGTGAAATGGGGTGAACTGGACATTTTCAAGGCGAGGTCATGCACCGCTACCTATGATCAAGGGGGTGGGCCTATGGCTAGGGCTTTTTTTGGCCCAAAATTACTCGAGGCATTTTAGGGAGGCTTAAGAACGGCCTAGTGTGGGCTGTTTGTGTGGATGAGCCAAATTTGGGGTTCAAACGAGTGAGACGGGGTGAACTAGCCATTTTTAGGCCGGGCTCGTGTACTGGCAGCCTATAAGCTCGGGGGTGGGCCTGTGGCTCGGGATTCTTTTAGGACAAAAATTGACCGAGACGTACCAAGGAAGCTTGGGAGCAACCTAGTATGGGCTGTTTGTGTAGATGGGGCCAATTTGGGGTTCGAATGGGCAAAACGGGGTGAACTGGCCATTTTCAAGTTGGGTTCATGTACCTCGGCCTACGAACCTAGCGGTGGGGTCGTGGCTCGGGTGTTTTTTGGGTCTAAAATTGACTGAGGCATGCCAGGGAGGTGTGGGAGCAGCCTAGTGTGGGCTGTTTGTGTGGTTGATTCCAATTTGGGGTTTAAACAGGCGAAATACGGTGAACTGGCCATTTTAAGGCCGGGCTTGTATACAGTCACTTATGAGCCCGAGGATGGGCCCATGGCTCGAGTATCTTTTGGCCCAAAATCAACTGAGGCCTACTAGGGAGGCTTGGGTGCGGCCTAGTGTCGGCCGTTTATGTGGATGAGGATAATTTGGGGTTCAAACGGGTGAAACCAGATAAACTGGTCATTTTAAGGCAGGTCTCGTATACCGTCGCTTATGATCTCAGGGGTGGGCCTGTGGCTCAGGCATCTTTTGGCCCAAAATCAACCAAGGCATTCTAGGGAGGCTTGGAAGCAGCCTAGTGTGGGCAATTTATATGGATGAGGCCAATTTGGGGTTCCAATGGCCGAAATAGGGTGAACTAGCCATTTTTAGGTTGGGCTCTTGTATCACCGCCTACGAGCCCAGGGGTGGGCCCATGGATCGGGTGTCTTTTAGGTTCATAATCGACCGAGGCATGCCAGGGAAGCTTGGGAGTGGTCTAGTGTGGGTGGTTATGTGTATAAGGCCAATTTGAAATTCAAACGGGTATAACATGGCAAATTGGCCATTTTCAGGCCGGGATCGTGTACCGCCGACTACGAGCTCAAGAGTGGGCCCATGGCTCGGTTGTATTTTGGGCCCAAAAAATAAATGAACTACAATGAGATAATCCCTAACTCCCTAGCATGCCTCGGTCAATTTTTGGCCTACAGCATGCCCGAACTCGGACCCACCCCAAAAATCGTGGGCTATATCACACCAATTTGCATGGAAAATGCCCCGTTCGTGCCGTTTTGCCCATTTGTCCACCCAAATGCCCATGAAAAATTAAAC
>NW_025823026.1:0-1500 GCF_002878395.1 Capsicum annuum | reverse complement strand
CACATAATCCATAATCAACCCATAATCAAGAGAATCAAACAACGAATTAAAACAACCAACAATTCACATCATCACAGATCAACCAACACGATATTCAATCCAATGCATCGGATATCATCAAAAATGAAATAAAAAGAGGTGAAAGAGTAGAATTGGACCTCATTTGAAGCTTTCGAGCTCAATGTTATTCAAATAAAGAGAGCTCGTACCCAGAAACCTCAAACCAAACCTCAAATAATGAATCCACAACTCGAACAATCCCAAACTCTAATTCGAACTAAAGTTCACAAAGAACCGATCAACACTGAGATTACAACAAAATATTCAAAGAAAAGAAAAGCCAGAAGTCATATGACAATTTTCGGCAAAGACTTGACAGAGTCAGCCCGATTTCAACAATTTATGGCCGGAATTCATAGGAAAAATCAAGAAAACGAGGATGGTATTTGGGTATTCTGATATTTGGGTCAATTTTAGGCTCGGGATACCTAAAATTGGCCAAAAAATACCATTTCCAACGACCCTCTAGCATTTTCTAGTCAGATCCCGATGCTAATTCCTGTGGGATTGTCGATTTTACTGTTTCTTCCCCTAATCACTCAAAATACCTTCGTTCTCTCAATCCTCTCCCTATCTCTTCATTGCTCTCTCTCTCTGTTACTCTCTCCTTCTTCATTAATCTCTCTCTATTGCTCTTTTTGTGTGGAGTGATCTGTGCGTGTATATGAATATGGTGATAGAGGAATGTATGTTAGTGTGTGTTCATCAAAGAACATCATGAATGAGTGTATGTGTGTTGTGCCTGTGAATGAATAAGAAAAAGCCAAAATGGAAAATCCCTTAGTATTATTTTTTTTTGGGGGGGTGGGGGCAAAATGAACTTCTGGATACTTGTACTATATTCTTTTGTAAGTTGGATACTTCTACTTACATGTTTGTCATATGGACCCTTGAACCCACTAAAAAACAACATTTTAAATCCTTTTTTGATGAGTGTAATACACTCTCCCCACGTCATCTGCCACGTCTGCCTCACCTGCCACGTTATCTGCTATGTCATTTTTAAAAAAAAATTAAAAAATTAAAAAAAGTATTACATTAAATTCCAAGTCATTTTTAAAATGCTAAATAAAAAATTAAATATTAAAATTAATTTAATTAAATAAGAAAAATTTATAATTATAGAAAAATTTGAATAATCGTGTTTTTATTTTTGCTCACAAATTAAACATCAAATTCATTCAAAATAATTAAAATTCTTCTCCAACTAATTTAATTTTTAACTATAAATTCGTATATACAAACATAATAAATTTTTTATTTTTAAATTTGAATATCTTTAAAGAAATTCACAAAATGTTTAATTTTTTCCAAGCGAAATTCACTAATTTTTTTCAATATTCACTATCACTCACTTTCAATTCAAATTTAAATTTTAATCCAAAAAAAAGGATTTCAAATTTAAATTTTTATTCAAAAAAATGAAAAGAATTGAATTGA
>NW_025823025.1:0-2084 GCF_002878395.1 Capsicum annuum | reverse complement strand
TCTACTGTTATATTATCTGCATGTTGTCCTCTATATCACTTCTATTTGTATGTCTTCTAGTGTGACTCTATCTTTTACGTTTTCATAATCTATATTTGGTTATATTGCAAAATGTGTATTATCTATTTTCCTATAATGTGCCAATGTAAATGTTATCAGGCATAATTGGATGGGCGTCTTTAGTTATTGTTAAATCGTTTCTCTGATCCCTATAAATTAAGCCTCTAAAAATACTCATTTAAGATTAAAGAGGCAATGAATAATCTTAAGATAATACTTTTTTTTTCTCCCGGTGAGTCTATTTACTGTTTATGTAATTTATTTAAAGTATTGAATATAAAATATTAATTGTTTTGTCGGTCATAATATGATTAAGTCATTTTATTTAATAGATTCTTTTATTGTAATTTTATTGTGCTAGTTAAGTACAAGAAATTAGGTGAGATAAAAATAAAAAAAGGGACATATTAAGAACGCACATGCAACAGAAAGAAAAAGAGAGGGGAAAAATCAATTGAAAGTGAGTGAATTTGTTAGGTTCTTAATCTCAAAAAAATAATAATTAAGTTTTAATATACAAGTGAAAGTTAACGATGAAGTTGGAAAGCCCTGCTACCGACCATTCGTTATAATAAATTAACCTACCGTTTAAAGCCGATTGAATCGGGTTGGGTAGGTTTTAAACCCATTAGGTGCTTATTTAGATTAGAAAATACGGACGACTCATAAATGTCATAAAGGCGCGAGAAACGTGCCGAACATTGTGGTGAGGTCGAAAAGTACTGCTATCGGTAAGCCGCACGTCAATATAACAAATAATTTCGAAATAAATTAAAGGCGGGAGGCAAACAACTTTTAGGTTAACAAATATTATAAATCCTAAAAAAAATAAAAATTAATTTAAGCCGTAAGTCATTAAAGCGGCCGTGCTAAAACCACGGGACTCGAGGGGTGCCTAACACCTTTCCCTCGGTCAATAGAATTTCTTACCCGGATTTCTAGTTCGCAGACGGAAAAAATAAAAATTGAAGAGTCATTTCCTTTTGAATAGGGATTCAATAAGGTGACTTGGAACACCCAAACTCAATTCCAAGTGGCGACTCTGTAAGTAAAGTAATCCCTTTTCAAAACGTCACTTTAATCGGAAAAACTATTTTCTCCAAAACCAACTCCCTAGCGGGGTCGGACGAGGTGAAAAATCGGGGTGTGACAAGTATGGGGTGGAAATGATGCTCTTTCCCTATATATGCATGTATGTATATGAATGTATGTATGTATGTATATATATGTATGTATGTATGTATGTATATGTATGTATATATATGTATGTATGTATGTATGTATATGTATGTATGTATATGTATGTATGTATGTATATGTATGTATGTATTATATATATGTATGTATGTATGTATATGTATGTATGTATTATATATATATATATATATAGGGAAAAGGCATCATTTCCACCCCATACTATACAAGAAAAGTCTAAGTCACACCTAAATTATATAAGTGACCTATTACACACTTTAACTATATAAAAGTGATATTATTACTTCCCCGCAACCCCCATTCTAAGGCGCGTGTGTGACACTTATTTTAGGCACGTCCAACCTATTAAATAACAAAAGTAAATGGCTAAAAACATTAAGGAAAAAGGCATCGTTTCCACCCCAAACTCTAGTCGAAAAGTCAAATCCACACCTAAACTATATAAGTCCTATTACACACCTTAACTATAAAAAAGTGATACTTTTCACTGACATGGTGCTGACATGGTAGCGCGTGTAAAACACTACACCACATGCAAGTGGTGGTAGCTTGACAGGGTGTAAATAGTTTTACTTTTTTATAGTTTAGTGTGTAATAGGTCACTAGTATAGTTTAAGTGTGGCTTCGACTTTTCGGGTATAGTTTGGGGTGAAAACGATGCCTTTTCCCTACATATGTATGTATATATATGTATGTATGTATGTATGTATATATATATATGTATGTATATATATGTATGTATATGTATATATATATATATATACATACATACATACATACATATATATACATACATATGTAGGGAAAAG
>NW_025823024.1:0-1167 GCF_002878395.1 Capsicum annuum | reverse complement strand
AGTCTTTGCATTTGGTGTTATTATTGCGTTTATCCTAACCCAGGTCATCGATCGATCACTCTGAGTTGAAATGAGTTCTCATTAACTTAATGTTAGGATTAATATTACCTAAATTTATTTAGGTGGAACTAGGGATTAATGAATGATCTTATAGGGTCAACTACAACTTTAATTGAGTCTTTATAATTGGCGTTGGTATTGCGTTCATCCCAACCTGGGTCATCTGTAATACCCCGTATTTCATGCTTAAATTCCAACCGACATTCCTATGCATCTAAGCTCTAATTCAAGTGATTCCCATGTGAATATATATTTCATGATCTTTATCCTAGTATGTGAAGTGCTCTTGAGGTCAACAGTGTTCATATAAATCATTTAGAGCCAAGTTAAGCTAAGATCATTTGATTTGTCTAATGTTTGAAATTCGATTCTACAAGGGTCAACTTCAAACGTGTATATATCTTAATATATATGAAAATTTTCATCCCAAGACCTATCAAATTGTATATAATTGAATTAGCTTTCCAATAATATCAATTTCGCAATAATTCAATACCCGAGCGAAGAGTTATGCCCATTTTTGTGAGAGGCAGTAAGGGTGTGTGATGGTTAATGCGCCGCCCAATCAAATCTGTGCAATTAGGAGTGTGAGGCACACTTAAATGCCTGCCATAAGGTGTGCAACGCACACCTTAAGGTCTGCCATGGTTGTGCGCCGCATATCTTACTTCCAAGTGCCAAAAACACCCCTATATATGTCTATAACAACGGATTAAACTCCCACAACATCAAAATAAGTTTACTTTCTCTCAAAATCACCAAGAATAACCTTTAGGGTTTCAACATACAACCCCAATAGCTAGATATTCAACCATGAGAATTCTATAATTTTTACATATTCAAAATCCCCGTTACGAAGGCTACGAGTGACACCCAAAAGTTCATGAATAGCATTACATCATTTGGAAAGTCATTCAAAGCTTCAATTTTAAAGTATGTGGGGTTTTTCAATAAGAACACTCTTTCGTTCTTGTGCCCAAAAATACTTTCTTTTACGAAGTTATGGATTTCATATGTTTTGATTTTGAGGCATGAACTTATATCCTATATTGATTATCACGAGATTATGATATTTTTGATATTTTTGAAGCAGAATTATATGAGAAT
>NW_025823023.1:0-1360 GCF_002878395.1 Capsicum annuum | reverse complement strand
GTCTGCAAAATTACGTCAGGTAGAGTCCTGTTTAAGGGTGTGTAACGTACAACACATTTAAGTAGGAGGCTACCAAGCATTTAGGAATGTCTCCCTTCTTTGTGATTTAGTTCGTGTTGTAGAGTCTGAATGTCCCCTAACCAATAGTCTCTTGTATTATAGAAAAGCAATCATTCTTTGACGTCGCTCCAATGATCAAAATACCCAGACAGAAGATATTTATCCTACACACAGGATGAGGAAACGTAATAGGGCCTACACTCCTAATGTTACTGCTGCTCTGGGAGTCCTTCCTGTTCAGACCTGCCCACGCCGAGCACCTAAGGCTCTCTGTTCTGGGACTAACCACACCTATTCTCCCCAGAGAGGGATATCAAATACTGACTTTAGACAGTTGATGCATATGATTCCACAACTGGTGGCTTCACAGGATCGACGGTCAGAGGATATTGGGTATGTATCTGTTACAGCTGAGGCTACATGGGTGGGCCACTTTATGAGGATGAACCCACCTAAGTTTACTGGTACAAAGGTTGAGAAAGATCCACAAGAGTTTATAGAAGAGATAGAGAAAAATTTTTGAGTGATGTATATAGATGAAGTTAAAAGGGTTGAACTAGCTCCTTATCAATTGAAGGAGGTAGTAAAGAAGTGGTACATTGTGTGGAAAGATTTGAGGGGTGACAATACTGAGACTTATATGTGTGACAAATTTATGGAAGACTTTCTGGACCAATTCTTTCCTTACGAGTTGAGGGAGTCCAAGGCTGAAAAGTTCGTGAACATAAAAAAAAGAAAGATGAGCATCAAGGAGTACTCCCTGAAATTGAATCAACTATCCCATTATACTCCAAAATTGGCAGGAAATATGAGGACTTGTATGAGAAAGTATGCATCTGGTCTTTCGGATGACTTGGTATTAGAGTACAATGAGGCGATGTTAAACTGAGATATGGACTTCTCTAGATTATCCATTCACATCCAGCAGGTTGAGGAATAGAAAAAAAGGGTTGCTGAAGCAAGGGAGAAAGATAGGCAGGCCAAGAGGGCCATACCAGCAGACCAGAACCATAGCCAGTACCAAGATGACAATCGGGGTAATAGGTGGTCGAAGAAAAAAGTCATGCAGTAATGCCCATCCTGCGGATAGCACCCCATCGCCAGAACCTCTAACTAATTGACGGTTCAAGAATATTTATCCTAGCCATGGACCGAGAGTACAGGGTATGCAGTCACAAGGAAATGTGGCACAACCTGCTACGTCTAATCCTCGTTGTAACACCTGTGAGAGGCATAACCCAGGAAAGTATTAGTTTGTTACAATGGTATGTTATTCTTATGGCCAGCCAGTTCATATCCA
>NW_025823022.1:0-1586 GCF_002878395.1 Capsicum annuum | reverse complement strand
TCTACCTCTGATGAAGTAGAAAGGCTGTTTCCGAAAGACCCCCGGCTCAAGTTACGAGATATCAAACAAACACATAGTGAACAATACCGAATTTGAAATTTTCAATGATCTTGAAGTCGAAAATAATAAACAACATCGAATTTGAAATTTTCGACAACCTTGAAGTGGGAAACAATGACAATATCAATTATTAAATTTCAACAATCTTAAATCCAGAAACAACGAACAATACCAATTTCAAATTTTTCAACGACCTTGAAGCTGGAAACAGTGAAAAATACCGAATTTAAAACTTTTGATGACCTTAAAGTCGGAAACAACGAACAATACTAATTTTAAAATTTTCGACGACCTTGAATTCGGAAACAATGAACAATACCGAATTTAAAATTTTCAATAACCTTAAAGTCAGAAACAATAGAGAATTTTTAAATTTTCGACGACCTTGAAGTCGCAAATAATGGATAAAACCCATTTTAAAATTTACGATGACCTTGAATTTGGAAATAATGGACAATATCGATTTTGAATTTTTTTGAGGATTATTAAATCCGAAAACAACGAACAATACAAATTTCAAAATTTTCAACGACCTTGAAGCCGGAAACAATGAAAAATACCGCATTTAAAATTTTCAATGACCTTGAAACCGGAAACAATGAAAAATACCGAATTTAAATTTTTTGTTGGCCTTAAAGTCAGAAAACAATAGAGAATTTTAAAATTTTCGACGACCTTGAAGTCGGATATAATGGACAATACCCATTTTAAAATTTACGATGGCCTTGAATTCAGAAATAATGGACAATATCGATTTTGAAACTTTTTGAGGATTTTTAAATCCAGAAACAACGAACAATACCAATTTCAAAATTTTCAACTACCTTGAAGCCGGAAACAATGAAAAATGTCGAATTTAAAATTTTCGATGACCTTAAAGTCGGAAACAACGAACAATACCAATTTCAAAATTTTCGACGACCTTGAATTCAGAAACAATGAACAATACCGAATTTAAAATTTTCAATAACCTTAAAGTCAGAAACAATGGAGAATTTTAAAATTTTCCACGACCTTCAAGTCGGAAATAATGAAAAATATCGATTTTAAAGATTCCAACGATCTTGAAGTTGGAACCAATGAACAATACTCATTTTAAAATTTTCGACGAATTTGAAGTCGAAACCAATCGATTTTGTGCTTGGAGATGAAGAAAATGATAATTAAAAATTAATAAAGCAAATAAAGAAATATTAAAAATTATTTTTTAAATGAATAAAGAATAATTAAAAATAAATAAAGAAAAAAAATATTAAAAATTAATTTTTAATAAAAAATTCGGTTCTCACTCTCTTTAAAGAGAGTGAAACACACTCTCTTGCCACATCAGCGTCGAGGGATAATAAATCCACTTTTAAATAATTCAGGAGGGTAATAGGACTCTTCGAAAGTTAAGGTGTGCCTCAACTCTTTCGGGTATAATTCGGAGGGTAACAGACTATTTTCTCAATTTATTTCTTTTAAGAATAGAACTATCTAATACTTATACTAGTATGATATAGCTGACGGAATGCAGATTAATACCA
>NW_025823021.1:0-1504 GCF_002878395.1 Capsicum annuum | reverse complement strand
TTTTTTTTTCTTTTGTAGTTGCGAATTGCCTAAATTAATCTCTTAAATCTAAAGTTTATGATATCTAACTTTGAATGTTGATTCAATCCGTTTAGTTACGTGTTTATCTCCAGATTGTTATGTGCAATAATCCCCAATTTTTGACACTCAATATGATCACTGACTCCTGATTGTTCTTGAAAGAGGTTACACTTGGATTATGTTTGATTTAATTGATATTGACAGAAATTTGAATCGGTGCTTATGGTAAAATATTAACTGTGTTTGCTCCTAAATGACAGTACCAAATTAATTTAGTGGATTGATTCAATTTGGTTATTATGATTAGTTGCCTTAGGATTTTTCAATCAATTTTAATATATATGATAAACACCGACGTTGAAACATGTTTCCATTATTATTATTTAATCTCTCTTAAATTAGTACCTTTCTCTTACTCATTTATTTATGGCAACTTGAAATAATTGATTGTGTCATTTTTAATTTCTTTTTGTAAGGTAAATCTATATGTGGTTACTATGTTGTAATTTTTATTTTATGGTAAATATAACATAAACCTATTAAGCCCTCCCCTAATTAATTCTTGATATATTTTCTCCCCTCTAATTACTGTAATTGATTTTGCAATATGTTTTTGTTTTATGTCACGGTATCCAACACAATATAAACGACCACCCTTTCATTACTTAGAACAAGTTACAATAGACTACATATACTCTCTTTCACTAAATCTTTGAAAATAAAAGAAACATTTTTATTTTATCACTTCTATACCCACTTTCGAAGCTTGAATCCCGACTTCTCGGTGGCAACTTTCTTTTCGAATTTTGAGTTAGTTGGTCTTCTTCTTATTTCTTACTACTATTATTTGTTATCATTATTGGTATGTTCCCACACAATGCAATTACTTTTCTTCTTTCGGTTTAAATCATAGAAAGCATGTCTATAGGAACTAGTTTGAAACAATGATTGCTTAATATGCCTGTGTCTTCTTTAGTTCCTCTATTTGAAACAATGTGTGGTTTAGGATCATGTGTTGATTATTTTGTGCTTGTCGTGCTCTTTTGATTTGTATCTAATAGGTATTATTAAGTGGTGTTTGGAGATCGCAAGAGCCACCGGGGTGGTTACAATAGATTGTATTAGTTCTATTTAGTTTTATTTTCTTATTATTTGGTTTGTAATATTATTTTACAAACGTTACCATTAATGTAATAATAAATTTTAGGGACTGCTTCGGAGGCGGGGACTTACGTGCTCTATGAATAGTATAGATACTTTGGGGCGTATTGACATAACTTTTCTGTGCATTAATATATTTCCTAGCATGTTAAAACTGCATTACTGCATAAACTAGTTAATGTCCAGCATGTTAGAATATTAATTTAAGCATTTTCAACATGTTAAATTGTAGATTAAGTATGTTATTTTTTAACATACTAATGTAATTTCTGCATGTTAACATGAAATTTCTGCACTATTAGCATAATTGCCAGCATGTTAA
>NW_025823020.1:0-1753 GCF_002878395.1 Capsicum annuum | reverse complement strand
GTGATACCCAATTGAGGTGTTGGGTAGTTTTAATTGACACACTCATTAGGTACTGGAAAGGGTCAATGGGTTACATCTTTGAGGCTTTGTTGACAAACTAGCCTCATGGATTTTCAATCTAGCCTACAACATCTCTAACGACTAGAATTTGCACCGAATCATCATGCTCCCATGCATAATTTTCCCCTAGATAGCATAATCCCAAGATCCATTTCGAATTGATTATACTCTAATTATTCATAGACCTGAATTAGTCCTTTAGAAGTTTACAAATTATCATATCTTTGAATGTTAAGAATCCCCCAGTTACTTGTATCTTAGGTTTGAGTTTAGCAAGTAACTTAAATTTCGAACTTATTTAATCGCCACTCATATTGTTCTTCGTGGATTCAACTCTCACTCAAAGTTTGGTAATTATATTGATGATGATTGCCTTGCACTTAAAATTGACGTGTAAGTTGAGTGTTATCAAACACCATATCCTAAATCAATCTCAAGCCAACATAATCAAACTGATGATCCTAAACCTGCTCCATAAAAAAAAATCTAGCCTCTACAAATTCCAAAACACACATAGGTGTCAAAATAACAAGCCTATCCGGTTAGCCAAAGACTAAGCCTCTAACCCTAAAGTTCTCTCTTCGGTCAAAAGATATGCCAAGATGCCCATGCTTGTCGACTTTCGGCTCAAGGCATTTGCAACCACATTAGCCTTGCCCATGTGATAGAGTATAGTAAGGTTATAAAAGCAATTCAAGTCAATGACGTTGTCTCATATTAAGTAATCACTGGGTGAAGAAATATGGAAGGCTACGATGATTCAAGAATATCTCATAACAAACTCCATACACATATTGCCTTCACAAATTTAAAGAAAATACAATCTCTTACAACTACAAATTGTGGGGTAATTCTTCTCATAGTGCTTCAATTGGTATAGAGCATACACAATCACCTTACCCTCCAATATCAACACAACACCTAACCCAACACCAGAAGCATCACAGAAGACAGTAAAGACCACACCCTACTTAGGCAAAGTCAATATAGAAGTTAATGTCAATAAATCCTTAAGCATTTGAAAGCTTACATCACAAGCATCAGACCATTGGAAGGAAATCTTCTTCAGAGTCAACTTCTTCAACGAAGTCGCAATATATGAAAAACTCGCAACAAAGCGCCCATAGTAGCCTACTAAACCAACACAACTCTAAATCTCATTAGGAGAAGTAGGTGTATCCCAATTATAAACTACTGCAATCTTGGCCAAATTGACCATGATACCATTCTTGGTCATTACATGACCTAAGAAAGAGACAAACATAAACCAAAACTAGCATTTAGAGAACTTAGCATAAAAATTATAATCTCTCAACCACCAAAGTACAATTTGTATATGCTCCTTATGATCGGTCTCACTATGTGAGAAAACCAGGGTATCATCTATAAAAAATGACAAATGAGTTGAGATACGATCGGAACACCCAGTTCATGAACTCCATAAACACGGATGGAGAATTAGTCAACCAAAAGGACATGACCAAGAACTCATAATGATCATAACCAGTCCAAAAAGAAATCTTCAATATATTCAAAGCTCTAATACTAACTGGTGATACCCAAACCTTAAGTTAATCTTCAAAAACACTAAAGCACCCTAAAATCGATAAAGGAAATCATTAATACAGGCAAGAGGATACTTATTTTTAACCCTCAATTAATTCAACTATTGATAATCAATACACATCTGCAT
>NW_025823019.1:0-2122 GCF_002878395.1 Capsicum annuum | reverse complement strand
GGGCAAAATATATTGATATAGGCGCGTAATTTCGCCTATCATCACCCATCCACTTCTCATAATGTTTAAAGGCTTTCAGATAATTAGGTAGCCAGTTAGTTAGTTCTTTCAGTATTTTATTAGTTTTTTTAGATATGTCAGTATTATATTTTTTAGTATTTCAGATTTACAGTATCTTATCAACTTATCTTCTACACATGCGTTGTATTACTATTTTATTCAATGCTCACAATAGGTACTAGTTTATGGGCAAGCTTGTGGTCACTTGTGACCGTAAGCACCATTGTCGCGACTAGGGGGTAGCCTCGGGTCATGACACATTGTATTTTTCTCTTTAGAGATATCATGGTGCTGGATAGTTTTTGAGTCCCTTAGTCCTAAAGTTCAAAGATTTCCAAAGCTCCCAAAGCTTCTAAGTTTCAAAACAAAAGGATGATAGAAAAGGTTTTAGAAGACTAAGTGTTATGACTCACTAGATTAACAAGTATGATTTGTTATATATGATTTTATATTTGATATTTTAGATAATCAAGCTTTTGTGAGTCATACACATTCACATGCATTTACATTCTAATTATGATGATGTTTACTTATGCATGATACACCCCCATATGCTCAGTACATCCTCAAAGTGCTGATCGACATATATGTCTATGTTCTATATTGTCTCATAATGTAGGTTCAAATGCTCAGTATCAGCAGCGTGAGTCATTTGATCATCTCTATCTATGCGCCCATAGTTGGAGAGTCCTCATGATTTGAGGGCCTACTTCTTCAGATTTCCATCTTTCATAGTAATTGAGTTATCATTTTTAGTTTGGCCCAAGTAAGTTGTGGGTCTGTCCCAGTGGCTCTCTAGTACTTTAGTTGTTGAGGCTTGTAGGGCTATGAGTTTATTTATAGACTTTTAGCATTGGTTATTCAGATAGCATCTACAGTTTTTTTGTTTAGTTTTTGGTATAATACAACATAGTTTCTTGATTATATTATCTTAAAGTAAGGTTCAAATCTAGTAGCAGGATCAAAGGGTTAGCTTGGGGCTACTCATAGCCTTGAGCATCGGGTGACATCTCGAGATTAGATTTTGAGGCATTATAATAAGTTTCTCGAGGTATTTCTCAATGATCTTCATGGTGTTCGTCCCGATAGGGAAATTGATTTTGGGATTGATATTGTCCCAGAAACTCATTCAATTTTTATCCCTCCTTATAAAATGGCTCAGACGGATCTAAAAGATCTTAAGGAGTAATTGAAATACCTCTTAGATAAATGTTTTATCCACCATAGTGTGTCATCATGTGGTGCTCCTATGTTGTTCATGTGCAAAAGGGATGATTCCCTTCGTATATGCATTGATTATCGTCAGTTGAACAAAGTGGCCGTAAGGAATAAATATTCTCTTCCCAGGATCGATGATTTATTTGATCAACTTCAGGATGCAAAGTGTTTCTCTAAGATTGATCTAAGATCGTGTTATCATCAGCTTAAGATTAGGGATGCGAAATCCCTAAGACAGCCTTCAGAACCCGGTATAGTCACTATGAGTTTCTTGTCATGTCTTTTGGGTTGACCAATGCCCCAGTGGAATTTATGGACTTGATGAATAAGGTCTTATGTCTGTTGTTAGAAATGTTTTTCACTGTCTTCATTGATGATATCTTAGTGTATTCTAAGAGTAAAGCGAATCAAGTAGATCACCTCCGTGCCATGTTGTAAATTTTAAAGGATTATCATTTGTATGCTAAGTTTTCCAAGTGTGACTTTTGGTTGAAGGCCGTATATTTTCTTGGTCATATCATTTCTAGTGAAGGGATCATGGTAAATGCCTAAAAGGTCACATCAGTTAAGAAGCAGCCTAGACCTACAACTCAAAATGATATTCAAAACTTCTTGGATCTAGTCGGTTAGTATGGAAAGTTTGTGGAGAGTTTCTCCACCATCGCTGCGTCATTGCCCAAGTTGACCGAAAAAAGGTCAAGTTCTTATGGTCCGATATGTGTGAGGGTAGTTTTGATAAGTTGAAAGATAAATTGACTTTAACTTTGGTTTTAACCTTGCCCGAGAGTAGAATGGTGTTGTGGTTTATTGTGATGCTTCTCGTGTTTGTTTGGGTTTTGTGTTG
>NW_025823018.1:0-2328 GCF_002878395.1 Capsicum annuum | reverse complement strand
ATAACTAATTAACAAAGGTACGAAAACAACAATTTATTTGGGTAACTGTTTTTCTAAAAATTCTTAAAAAACAACAATATCATCAATTAAAATGTCGAATCAAAGAGTTAAAAAATTCAGCAACAAACTGAGAAATTATTCAACATTATTCATCAGTCAACTACATTGTCACTCCTCTTTTGGAAAGAAGTTACAAGTACGCCTGTTGTGACCTTCATAACCACATCTCCCGCAATAATTGTTGTTCGATGTCATTGTTTCACTTGATTTCTTGAGCCTGTTTTTCTTTAGTCCAACCACTATCCTCCGAACGGCATCGTAGGACATAGCTGAATCAATGAAAATAAAACTTCAACTTATATTTCTTCACTTACTGCCAAAAACAGATTACTAGATACATTAACTGCACAAATATGTATAACATGTAACTAAAATAAAACTTTTATGTTTGTTTCGTATGTTGTTATAGATAAAACTAAAACAAAACGAGATGCATAATTAATCAGAACTATATAAACTCATATACAAGATGAGCAAAATGTATCATTAACATTAAAAATGTATCTCGACGTTATTAGCATAAGGACAAAAAATTACTGTAAAATAATAATGAACCAAACGTTAGATGCAAAATTAAATTAACGTAGAGATAATTCACAACAATTGATACATAAAAAACACATCATACCTTTTCTTGTACGATTTTTTGGCATAAAAATTTGTAACGAGCCTCAATTTTTTTTTTTCGAATTTCATCGATTTTCAGTTCTTCAGCAATTATCGAAATCATATTTTCGTAAGTTACATGTTTGCTGATGACGATGCTATCGCTCTTATATCCAACTTAGTTGATTTTGTTAACCCAAACACTGGAATGACGTAACAACACTAAAATATTTATTTCGGATACACAAACAAAATTAAAAAAATGATCGATTGATTGTTTTGAAGAAGTCGTATGAAGTTTTTGAAATTTAAAAATAAATTATGGAAAATTTTTGGTTTAGAATGGTGGAATAACAAACTAATTATCAAAAATCATGAGATTTTATTTTAATTTTTACCATAATTAGTTAGCTTAATTGTTGTTTTAATGCTACATTATCTGTTACATTCCTTAAAAAGTGTTATTTAGTTTAATTGAAATATGTATCCGTAGTATGTATCTAAGTTAATAAACATTTATTATCAATGACCAAAAATTGGAATTTTATGAGGTTTTGAAAAAAATTGGGATTTTTACAAATTACTTTTAATATAACCAAAATTTGTTCGCATCCATGACACACAGAAAAAAGGCAGGATTGTCATTTGATAAAGCTTTCAATTGCATAAGCTGCATACAGTAATTGAAAAATGTGCGGGGTTACCGCAATTATGCATTCCACCCGTTCCATGGTCATCCCTACATATATGAATTACTAGTGGTCGTGGCCTGTTCTAAGCTTGGGCCCAAGTGTAAAAATTTGTTATCACCTTCAGTAGCCACAAAATATGCATAAAACACATCAAATATATTCGGTATAAAAATAAAAATACATCAAATTTTGAGTTCAAATATTATATTTAACAACCATGATAAATGGGATATAAAAATATTGTTATAATTAATAATTAATATAAGTGACGGAAAAATAAAAATACGACGAAATTTTCTTGTCATATTTTTTGCAACAGCTTACAGAGTATCTCAAAAATATTATAAGCTATTAGAAAGATTTTAAAAAATCTTGTGAATCTAATCATCGTAAGATCAACAAATATGCTCCAAAAGCCTCATATACACCATATGATCATCAATAATAGACAACACATGATGGTAGGAATATCTTAGTTGAAGAGGCAAGAAAATCAAAGAAAGACGTTTCAATTGGACAAAGAATTACCTTATATAAGCTATATAAGGCAAGAGAAAGATGGTAAGGTGAAATTTGACTATTAAAGAGACCATTTGAACTTCACCTTAATCAAAAGTGTCAATTCACTCAAGGGTGAAAAGACAAAGAAAGATATTTATTTGAACTTCAACTTTAGTTAGAGGTCTATGTTTGACTCAAGGGTGAAAAGACAAAGAAAGGTTTTCAATTATACTGAATCATATTTTATCTGTAAAGAAAGAAAAGGTGTGATTAGTAAAGACTCCATTTAAACTTCACCTTAATTTGAGCTTTTGGCTTGTTTGCCCCAGTATCATTTACCACGTAGGTATAACCTTATACTAGAAAATTTTAGGTTGAAAAGTAAAACGTTCCTTACTAAAGAGCGACACCATTCATAAAATTAGAATTTGATACTTTCTGAGGCATAATACACAAGTATGACCTTTAA
>NW_025823017.1:0-1042 GCF_002878395.1 Capsicum annuum | reverse complement strand
ACTAGTGAAGCCGGGTGAAGCCTATTTCGATTCACTAGCGACTTGTCACTCATCTTATTTTCTCATGATGGTTGAAACTGGGGGCTTAAAGGTATAGTGGTGAGAAGGGTGGTAATTTTGATTTATTGAGTATTAAGTATAGCTAAATCTTTTTGCATACGATCGGGTTAGTAGTGAAGTCATATATCCTTGTGTGTCAGTTTAGTACAAGAAAGAGGAGAAGTTATTGATTAAGGTAAATTGCCATTTACTTGAAGTATGAAAGAGGTTGTGGACGGTGTTTGTTGGGTAAGTGATGTGTAAGTAGATGCTAACACATTTAAGGCTTTTAACTCTAAATAATTGTGAAATCTTAAGCAAATTTTGTTATTTTTGATTGTATTTTTTGTGTTAATTCAGGTGTAAGTGATAGGGGTGGAAATTAAAGTAAAGAGGAATAAACCAAGTGAAATCTGGTGCAAATTAACTGAAGTGTTTCTGATGACATTTTTTGACACGTCGTCAGCCTAGTGATTGGTTATCAAAGTTGCCGTCAAGCTTAGATAGAATCTGAAGAAGTGAATTAAAGCGAGACGACATTTTTGATATGTCGTCACAACTATGATAAGGCGTCAAAAATTGCTGTCAACTCAATACAAAACATGATGATTTCTAGTATGGATGTGACGACATTTCTGACATGTCGTCACATATTTGATAAGCCGTCAAGATTTTGTTGTTAGGAAAAGCAGAAGATGCTATGATACTGGAAGCTTTGACGATATTCCGTACAAGGCGTCAGGTGTCTGACAATCCATTAGAAATGGCGTCGTCTATTTCGAGGAAAAGCTGAAACCTTGATGTTACTCCCTTATTTAGGATTAACTATTTAAAGCCTTGTTTAGGATTTTCTAAGGGGGGGCCGGACATTGAGTTCTAGGGATACACTTTGATATTTTCTCTCTCTAATTTTCTAGGCTTGAAAAAGCAAATACTTTGAAGAGATTATCATCATTGTTTTGGAATTTCACTTTGTGATCTAATCTATGATTCACTAATTATT
>NW_025823016.1:0-1183 GCF_002878395.1 Capsicum annuum | reverse complement strand
CAATAGAGCAAAAGAGTAAAATTTGGTACAAGTGAGCTGATATGAGTCTGACGATATTTCTTGCAAGCCGTCAGAGATGTGGTAAGCTACTAGAAAAAGGGGTCAGGAAGAACAGTGACGAAGAGTTGCTGGATGAAGGTGACGATATTCTCAATATGTCATCACAAGTGTGGTAAGCCATTAGAAAATGCCGTCAAGTAGGACAGAACATGGTGAAATAAGCTGAAGGTCTGACGACCTTTGCTACACGCCATCACCCCTATGGTAAGCCATCGAAGGACATCGTCAGAGTGAGTCAGAATAGGTTAGGAAGGCATAAATTCTGATGACATATCTGAGATGCCGTCAGAAGCCTGATGATCAACACCAATATGCCATCACCGAAATATGAGCGCAGCAATGATTTGGTTATTTCATTACCTTAATTAGGTTTTAGTATAAATAGCATCTTTTAGAGTTTTTAAAAGGGGGATTAATAATTCATCTATCAGATAATCAACTCTAAGAAGAGAGAGACACATTTTTGCTCTCTTTCATAAAATATTCTTGTGTTTTCGTATCAACTATTTTTGGGGTTTCTACCTTGTGATTAAGTCAGAGAAACTAATTGTTGTTTTCTATCCATTCATAAGTTTATCATGATAATCATGAATTCAACTTGTTATTTTATTCATCAAATCATGAGCGGCTACTTTCATTAGCCAGACTTATGGGATCCATGGATTAGGGTTTGATATGATATAGGTGTTTGACGGATTCAAAGAGTAATAAAACATCTTGAAATTCTGTTGTTTTGACTAAAATCTAGTGGTTACAAACATTAGGTTATGCCTTAGGTTTTATTTGCTTCTAACAGAGAAATAGACTAGAGGACATAAATAATCAACACGGACTCGAAAGCTACCAACTTTCTATTTAATGATTAATGTTGTAAATGGATTAATCTACCTGAGATAACATCCTATTGGAAATACATAAGTTATCTAAGTTTGAGAGAATTAGATAATAAATTGTCTGGTGAGGTCGAGAGATAAGTCAGATAGTATAATCGTCAAGAATATTCTACTGTTCTACTCATTCTGAGAATCTCTAGCATTACCTAGTATCTGTCAATTCCTAAAACCCTGGGTGAACATAGCTCTGGTTTCCCATTTATCTTGATTACAAACACTGAAGTATTGAA
>NW_025823015.1:0-1245 GCF_002878395.1 Capsicum annuum | reverse complement strand
TGATACAAGAATCAACTACTAAAATGAAATTACTCCTAAAGAACCTAAAAATAGACTTTGTATTTCTGCTTAGTCTCGCCTGCTATCGTAAGAATCCTAAAGACCAGGTGACTGAAGGACTATGTCCAGGGGACCGGCCACACCCCTCTCCCCCACAAGGTACATCTCACGGAAAGATTGCCTCAGTTCGGATTGTTCTCTGCAACTCGGGAACATGAAGTTGGAATCGCTAGTAATCAGCAACTACAAGAAAGGGAAATGAAGTAGAAGACACCGATTCAACAAAAAAGAATATAACATTGCATAAAATGTAAAGGATAGTAGTGAGACATACACTCACACTAATGAATAGCACCAAAAGTTGTGTATCAAATAACAAGACATACAATGCCAATGAGAGATAACACCACACTCTTAGGTGGACCAAAGGAATTCACACTCCTCAATCACACCTTTCTTGCTAATTGATAAACACAAGTGAAATCCATCAAATGTATTAATCCTTAGTTTTGATATCTTTTCCAAGACGTACAATAAGATTTTCTAAGCCCTAAACTAAGGAAAGAAAATACAATTTGAGTAATACTCAATCAATTCACCCAAGTCTAATGAAAATAAAAGCCAAAGTTTCTATTTATACTTATAATAAACAATGACTAAAATACCCTTAATGAAGGATGCTCCTTTGGAGTGTAAAAGGAAAGTCTTAAAAGACCATACTAGCCCTACTTTGGGTTCCTCTTGAGTGTATATTTCAAGTGTAAAAGGTATTTGATGCCCTTAATGAAGGGTACCCCTAGAGTGTAAGACCCCTCCTTCTTTCTTTACTTGGACAAGGCTTGAAAAGTCTCCAAAAATAGTTTTCAATTCACTTTCATATCCAAGCCATGAACCTTGGGCAAGATACTGTACTCCTTAAGCTCTTCATACTTGTATCAATAAACTAGAATGGTGGATCTCAAAATTGGAAGGGTTGTTGTTGAGATTTTGGCTTGAAATCATGATATTGGTGTTTGGGAGTGAAACGTGAGCTCGGAGAAACAAAAATCATCAAATTTGGAGTTAATTTGGGTTTGGTTCCATTTTTGAATATTCTTGGTGTTCTTCATGTTCTTCATCTGTTGTTGAAGATGAACATTCAAAAAGTGGTTATTTGATCCAAAAATAAGAAGAGAGAGGGTGTAGTACTTGTTGTTCAAAGAATATTCCAAGTCTTCCAAATAAAGAAAGAGTCGAAAAGCATTA
>NW_025823014.1:0-1186 GCF_002878395.1 Capsicum annuum | reverse complement strand
GATCATTCGTCTATGCCAGCACCTTCATCTGCTAGTGCTCCCATTCCTAGAGGTAGGCAGGAGCAAGGTAGCAGGTCATATGCATCTAGGTCCCAGTACAGTGCTGGCAGTAAGCCAAATCATCCCCTGTGTCCTAAGTGTGGTAGGGCTCATTCGGGTGAGTGTTGGGGTGAGAAGATGGGTTGTTTCTGGTATAGTAACATGGGTCACAGAGTTAGAGATTGTCCACAGGATGGACAAGGGTGTTGTGACTATTGCCCTCAAACCCAGACTCAGACAGTTAGTGCTCCAGTTCCAGTGACTCGCCCAGCCCCATCTCTGGGCACCTCTTCTAGCAATGCTAGCTGGCAGCGCCAGAATAAATTCTATGCTTTACCGTTCCACCAGGAATAGGAGGACTCTCCCGATGTTGTTACTGGTATGCTTCATATATATTTCAGTTTGATGTGCATGCTTTGTTGGATCCTGGATCCAGTTTCTCATATGTTACACCTTTGATTGCTGTGAATTTTGAAATTAGTCCTAAGATTATTCCCGAGCCTATCCTAGTTTCTAATCCAGTGGGTGATTCGATTGTTGCCCAGAAAGTGTATAAAAAGTGTCCTGTTACCGTTCTTCATAGAGACTTGTTGGCTGATCTGATTAAGTTAGACATGGTAGATTTTGATGTGATTCTGGGTATAGACTGGCTGTATTTTTCTTATGCTTCTTTCTACTGATTGTCGGACCAGAGTGGTCAAGTTTTAATTTCTAGGTGCATCCGTGTTTGAGTAGTCTGGGAATTTTGTGTCACCCGAGTCATTTTATCTCTTACCTCAAAGCTAGAAAGCTTATTTCCAATGGGTGTATTTACCATTTAGTTATGTCAAAGACACTAAGGCTGAGACTCCAACTCTCCAGTCTGTTAACATCGTCAATAAGTTTTCTGATGTCTTTCTGGATGATCTCCCAGGGATACCTCCTAATAGAGAGATAGAGTTCAAGATTGATCTTCTTCCCGATACTCAGCCCATTTCTATTCCTCCTTACCGTATGGCCCCTGCAGAACTTAAGAAGTTGAAAGAGCAACTCAAAGATCTACTAAATAAGGGTTTTGTAAGGCCCAGTGTTTCTTCTTGGGGTGCTCCTGTGTTGTTTGTAAGAAAGAAAGATGGCTCTTTGCGTATGTGCATTGATTACCGCCAAC
>NW_025823013.1:0-1609 GCF_002878395.1 Capsicum annuum | reverse complement strand
AATCTATGCTAAAAACCTAAAGAGTATTTAGTGCAAGCACTATCTTGCAACTCCCCAAGGTAACAACACCAAAGAACTATAAAATCTTCAGATATTAATGAGAACAAGATTCTGGGAGTGTTTCAGTGGCAATGTAAGCAAGAAAGATTGGATTAGAGGGTGGCCTAATTATATTTCTCTCCTGGGGTAAATGGAGACTGGTGCTTGCAATTTTTTACAAGAACTTTCTGAGCCAGCCTTGTAGAGAGGTCTAGAATAGGGTAGAATCATTGTGTAGCAAAAGAAAGTAAAGATTCCTTGACAGAGTAACAGTAAGAATTAATATCTTCAGTGACCTCTATTGCCTTGTGCCAAGGTGCAAATTACAGTGGAATTCTTTGTTGGAATTTTCATGCGATAACATATACCTAGAGTATTCGAGTGAATATGCTTTAGAGTCTTACCGGGGGTGTTCCACAGCACAAACTTCGTTCATCAATATATTCAACAACAAGCCCAATAAACCAAGAGACAAGATAAAAATCTTAATTTGCATACCTATGGAGAATGTGCCTGATGAGAAATTCTTTATGAACAAATAGTAGATTGTGACCAGTAAAGCACATGGTTATGCAATAAACTTAAAGCTTGAGAAAAAACTTATGATGCAAAAGGTGTACCTGTTGATTGATGTGTGGGTAGCCAAATCCTTATATATCACATATATTTTTCCAATTGCATGCCTAAAATACTTATTTCCCTCCTCACCAAATTTCTTGTATTCCGATTCATGGTACTTCACTCCTCTGCACAAAAAGTATGTCGTACTTTAAAATTTTGAACCTTGAAGTAGAACTGTAGAAGCTCATTATGGATCTGGAATCTTACTTCTATGAGAGAACATGTCCAGATTTCATACAACCTACATACACATAAGGTTTAGATTGATTACAGTCTAATAGTGAACCTACAACACCTGTGACAAAATATGAAATTAGTACATATTAATCTCTCTCCTACTTAGTGTTGAGCGGATGCCTTATTAAATAACTAGTTTAGTGATTAATATAAACCTAAAATTACTCTCCTCTTTTATTGGGGCCTAGTATGAGCACTATTGAGCAACCTACACAGGCAATATCAATTTAGCTGTAGATAAGTTCTACTCATATTTGTACGTCTACTTAGGTCCAATGTTCTCTAGGACTCAAATCTTCTTAGAGACTTATATGCAAGTATAAACACAGAGAACCAAAATTTATAAATATTGGATAGATCCGTGTTTAAATGTTGCAACAGGGATAATGAAATTTCTTATAGGCAGCCCGAGTTAGCTCGATTTTATTTAGTTCTTGTTGTACTGTCCTAATTATTAGTGTGTCCTAATTTTTGTCACACTATTGTTCTCTCTTCCATGACTATTCCCTGAAAGTTCCAAATACACCCAAGAAAGAAATTTAATGAATCATCAGAATAACCCAAAATAATGGAAGTAGAACTCATTTCATCATTTCTTAACAGCAAGATAAATAACTAAAAATGAATAAACATCTTGCTTCTCTTCTGCAAATATTTAAGACAAAAACATGCCTTCAAAGTAGAGAACATTTGTAGGTGTAGATTTGGTATG
>NW_025823012.1:0-1918 GCF_002878395.1 Capsicum annuum | reverse complement strand
CAACTAAAGAGTGTATCAAACTCTAAAACCTCTACAAATTACATTAATGAGCACCAAGTTCTTACGAGAACACAAGAGGAACTCCATTCACTCAAGCACTCTCATTTCTAGCCATCTCACAACACAAGTGGAACCTTTCACTTGTGAAGCTTAAAATATTTGGTGGTCTACTCTCTTCTTGAGAGGAAATATGGTGTTCAATGTTACAAAGTGATTTTAAAATGAGCTAGCTAAAGAGAACAAGACTAAAGAAACACCTTAAATAGTCTTTACAAAAAAGGATGGTAAAAAGAACCTTTTGCCCTTAATGAAGGGGTGGCGGGTGTGGAGTGTTTCGGGAAGCCTTGGGGTGTCTTTTGGTCCCCTAAGTTCAGCCCCCACATGTCAATACGTACACCCCCTTGGGAGAGTTTGCAACAAGCTCAACCGCGTCCATTTTCATAAACGCGCCTTGAAGCCTTTGTAGTTCCCGAGCTTGACTTCTAGTAAATAGTCTCAAGCCCCCGTGATACCCGTATCATTATGGGACTGGCATATTTAGCTAGGTGACGTGCAGCAGAGTACTTGTTTAAATATGTAATGCATAATTAACGTACTAAAAAGAGTCCAAAATTTTAAGTCAAAAGGAAATGTTTTTAATCATGGTAAAGAATGTATTCTAGCAAGTTTCCTTATACAAGTTGGTTTCCACAAGGAAAAGTTTTTGGTGACATAAATGAAGTCAAAGAGCAAGCAGTATATATGCAACATTGCTGTGAATTGGCGCAGATAGCTTTTGCACATCCACAGATACGAAAATCGTAAAAAGCAAGAAAGAACAAAAAAAGAAAATGAGCAATTGATCGAGACCAAGCTATTACTAGGTAACTATTTGGTGTTGGCAATAGAAGTGTTTATTTTGAGTTGTAATAGTCTTTGTTTATTGTTAGAAGTGAAGTGTTGTAACAAGAAGCGAGTTTGACTTCTTGGAGTGATTAATTGTGTGGAGAACAGTTAGAGTTAACTATCGAGGTGAGGTACTCGAGTGAGTCCCTTTGATTGCTGAGTTGTAATCTGAAACGTTATGAAAGAAGTGGAGATTGGAGTGGAAATATCCTAGAATAATTTTGTGTGCGGTTTGCTTTAACTATTATTGCGTTTCTCTGAACTAGGTTCCAAATACGTGTGGTGAAGTTAGTTGTTTTTTTCCACAACATCTCTCTACCATGGGAAATTTTGTCAATGCCTAATGTTACATCAACAACAATCTCGAACTCTTTAAGACCTTCCTAATTAGATGTGTTATCAACAATTCTGTATATTTTGCATAGCATATCTTAAATGTCTCTATAACGACGATTAAGTATTCCTCGTCCAAGTCATCAAAATTCAAATATTCATCGTCCATACCATCAAAATTTCTTTGCATGACATTTTAGAACTTGTCATGGGATATGTATTCAAAAGGGTTGAGCTTGAGACAAAGTGATTTGATATGATTTCGATTATAAAACCAGTGTTGTACATGAGTATGAAGGTGAAATTGAATGGTTAAATGTGGTAAAGAAGAAGATATTTTGATATAATTTATATCAATTTTTTGTCAATATTACAAGAGGTAATAAATGGGTATTCTAAAGTATTTTCCATGTTGAAAAAGTCGATATGGGAAACATAGAAAGTGGTTTCAATATACTCTTATATATAGTTGAGAACAAACCCTACACCTAGTCAACTAAGGATCGGGAAAGAGAGAAAAAAATTGAATTCCAATTCTCTTTGTGATGGTTTATCTATATTTCTAATTTATAATCTATATTTATAATTTATTTATAATATATTAAAAGTGTGAAGTCCCTTAAAAAAGTTATTTGAACTTTTTTCCCTTCAACTGTGCAATAGACAAAATCGTCTTTTTGCTATTTTTTAATTAATTATT
>NW_025823011.1:0-6083 GCF_002878395.1 Capsicum annuum | reverse complement strand
AAAGGGGTCATTCAGAGTTGCACCAACTATAGGGGTATCAAGCTGCTGAGTCATACTATGAAGATTTGGGAGAGGGTGGTGGAACGGAGATTAAGGAAGATCGTATCCATTTCAGAGAATCAATTTGGTTTTATGCCTGGTCGCTCGACGACAAAGGCAATACACCTGGTGAGGAGATTGGTGGAACAGTATAGGAAAAGAAAGAGGGATTTGCACATGGTGTTCATCGACTTGGAGAAGGCTTATGACAAAGGCCCTAGGGAGGTTCTTTGGAGATACTTAGAGGCAAGAGGGGTCCCGATGGTGTACATCAGAGCTATTAAGGACATATAAGATGGAGGAAAGACTCGGGTGAAAACGGCGGAAGAAAACTCAGAACATTTTTCAGTCGAGACAGGGTTGCATCAGGGTTCAACTCTTAGCTCGTTGTTTGCGTTGGTGATGGATGTGTTGATGCGACGTATTCAAGGGAAGGTGCCATGATGTATGTTGTTTGCAGATGATGTAGTGTTTATTGACGAGACGCGAAGAGGTGTGAATGAAAAATTGGAGGTTTGGAGGCAAACCCTGAAGTCTAAAGGATTCAGGTTGAGTAGGTCCAAGACGGAGTATATGGAATGCAAGTTTAGCGACTTGAGGCAGGAGGACGATGTGGTGGTGAGGCTGGATTCTCAAGATGTTTGTAAGAGGGATAGTTTTAAGTATCTTGGGTCTATGATTCAAGGAAATAGCGAGATTAATGAGGATATCTCTAACCGTATTACAGCAGGTTGGATGAAGTGGAGGCTCGCTTCGGGTGTGTTGTGTGATAAGAATGTGTCACTTAAGCTTAAAGGCAAATTCTATAAAGTGACAGTCCATCCAGCTATGTTATATGGAGCAGAGTATTGGCTAGTCAAGAACTCCCACATTCAAAAATTGAAGGTGGCGGAAATGAGAATGTTGCGTTGGATGTGTGGACTTACTAGAGGGGATAGAGTTCGAAATGAGATAGTCCGGGAGAAGGTGAGAGTGGCTTCGGTGGAGGATAAGATGCGGGAAGGAAGGCTGAGATGGTTTGAGCATGTAATGAGAAGGGGCACGGATGCCCCAGTTCGTAGGTGTGAGAGGCTAGCGTTGGATAACTTTCGAAGGAGGAGTGGTAGGCCGAAGAAGTACTGAAGGGAAGTGATTAGACATGATATGGAGTAGCTACAGCTTACTGAGGACATGACCCTAGATAAAAAAGTGTGGAGGTCGCGAATAAGGGTAAAAGGCTAGGTCGCGTGCGTTGGTTGTAGCTAGCAGTAGAAGAGCTCATGTATAGCTGGGTTAGTAATCCCAGGACTGTGTCCATAGGTGGGGGTCGTACTTTTCGGATGCCATATTTCTTATCTCTTATTTCATATTGCGCTTATTTATCTTATTTCGTATTGCTCCGATTTCTATTTTATTTTTAGTATGTCTTATTCCTTTTATGTTATGCCACCCACCATGCTTAATGGTGCATTACGCTTTTGCTTATTATTCTCTATCTTGAGCCGGAGGTCTATCGGAAACAGCCTCTCTACTTCTTTGGAGGTAGCGGTATGGACTGCGTACATTCTACCCTCCCCAGACCCCACTTTGTGGGAATACACTGAGTTTGTTGTTGTTGTTGGACGGAGGAGTACATGTTTTAATTTATCTGTTAGATAGTTAACTTAATCAAGTATATGTCAACTCAAGTTGAAAAATGTCTTGGATTTTGTGGTTTATTGTACGTATAATTAAATAAATGATATATTTTATGTGGTTACCTTAACTGTCGAATGACAAATAAGAACATAGGCAAAAGAATTTTCAAAATGCGAACCGAAAGTATGTAATTGGAACACTTATTTAGATGTGGTTAAGTTGTTCAATTAAAGCATAGTTTAGTCCGAAGTTGTTCGATTAAAGCATACTTTAGTTCGAATATCTAAATAGAGGTTAAGCCCCAAAGAAAAGAGTTGTGAACATAAAAGGGTGTGTTTGGTATGATGGAAAATGTTTTTTGGAAAATATTTTTCAATTTTGCCTTGTTTGGTTGTAATGAAATGTTGGGAAAATATTTTCCACAACTCCTCATTTTCCTTTATTTAATGGAAAATGACTTCCCTCATGGATCAAGGGAAGTCATTTTTCAAAAAATGGCAAATGAGACTTATGACCCCACCTCCATCCTTTTTCCCCACCCAAACAACACTCATATTCACATGACTCAAAAAAATTTAAATTTCTCAAAAATTTACATCACTCGAAAATATTTTTCACTGTGCTTTGCTTCAATTTTTCAATGCTTGAAATAAAAAAAAGTGAAACCCGATTTTTTCATTTCCAATGTTCGTTGAATGTATTGTTATTTTTAAGACTTACCTATGTTACTTTTGCTAATTACATATTTAATCTTGTCATCGATGTAACTTGTTTAACGAGGTTGAATAAGCTTGTCGTTCCTTTATATTTCTATTGATTGTAGTATCTTGTCCTGACAAAATGTTGAAAAGTATCTCCTATATTTGCTAATTAATAGTTGCTTAAATTTAGTGATTGTAGTATTTTAGAATTCGATATTGATATTTTTTGTTATGCTTAAATTATTTCTTATAAATTGTTGAGTTGTTAGAGACACTGATATACTAGTTAACAGTTAGTAGTATTTTCTAAAAAATATTTTTTCACTCACCAATCAAACACTAGAAAATATTTTTCTAAAAAATATTCCCTACTCACCAACCAAACATTATAAAATATTTTTCACTCACCAACCAAACATGAGAAAATAAATAGAAAACCAACTTATTTTATAGAAAAATATTTTCCAAGAAAACATTTTTCATGGAAAATATTTTCCAAGAAAACATTTTCCATGAAAAATATTTTCCATCATACCAAACACACCCAAAGAGTGAAGAATAGAATTATTGTACCTTTTTCTTTAAATATTACACATTTCACTTTTTATAAAAGTTTGCTTGTTTATCTTTTTAAAATGGTGCAATTATAATTTAAAAAAATCACACAATCATCATATGCAGGTTAAACTCATTATATTTTCTTATTGACTCCGTTATTATATGTGTTTCCAAATTTAATTTTTGCCCAAGATGATTTGCACAGTTGAGATGGAGAAATCAAGTCAAACAGTAGTGTAACATCTCCTTCCCATCTAATAAAATTTTTTTTAAAAGTACATTGAAACATAGGGTCTTTTGAAAACATCTCTTTATCAGGAGGTAGAAGTAAATTCACGTACACTTAACTAAATAATTAAGTAGACGATGGACATCAGGCATCTCACATTGAATATTACTCCTAAAACATATTTTTAACAGTATATTCTTATTCTTGCAATGTCAAATTAACTTTCAGAATTGACATACAAGAAGGTGCAACGTACTAGCTGTCATACCCACTGAATTATCCAAAGAATATATTGTCTATGATAATGTTAAAATCTTTGATGTTTAACAAGATGTAGCAAATATTGATAAAGTTACAAGATATTGAGCTGAACAACAACCCTTTTAACAATCTACAATCTACATATATCAATATTTACAAAACCCTCTACTTGACAAATTACTGACCGCAGCGGTCACCATTGAGATATTCAAGCCCTGTTGAAGTTGAAGAAGCTATTTGGAGATTGCCCAGGGACAGTTTGGTTACTTGTGGTCGGACGCGGAATCTGCTGCTGTTGTGCATGGTGATTACCACATTGAGCAAAGGACTGTGGATGGGGAGGTAAATGAGGACGCGTTCCTCTATTTCCATTTGCAGCTGGGATTTGACCTGCTTCAATCTTAAGGCGCTGCAGTTCTTCCCTCAACGTTTCATTTAGAGCTGAAATTTATTCGCATATTTTACTATAGTTCTATACTTCTATTGTCATATCATATATCTACACAAATTTGTCTCTCACATATCACATACTTGGAGGAAGGTGGAGAAACAAATAATAGTACCGAAGAATACTAGAGTTGGCAAGTCCCTAAAAAGGGGAAGAGCGTAAAACATTGCAAGCCAATGATGCTACAAAATATGCAATAATAATTTTGAACTAATTTTGTTCAAAATTATAAAAGAATGTCACTTCTGATATGGGTGTAAATGGTTGTGTTGGTGTGTGAAAAGGGGATGGGGAATGGGGGGCAGAAGGGGGGCGTCAGGGATGAAGGCAGAGTTGGTCTGAAATACAGAGGGTAAAGACAAATAGCAGATAGGAATGAAAGTTCATATCTACTTATAAAGGCACATACCATCTCTAAGATGTGCCTGTTGTTCCAAAGCTTGCAACCGAAGCTTCAGTTCTTTGTTTTCAGCATTTAATCCAAAAGTGTCTCTCTGCATCAACATCCAAAGTTGCGTGAAAATGAATATGACAGATTGACAGTTCAAAATTCTACATGTTTTACTTTGTGGAAATGACCCACTGTTGGCTTTAGCAACAATGTATTGGCAATCGTTATTCTCTTGAGAATGTTCCATCCAGCAATATATTCATATTGCAGAGACACATGATGCAGTTAAGTTAAAATTCATATTCACCCTTCTTGCACCAAGAGAAGAAAACAGAAAGTAAATGAATAGCTTACTGATGCATTGTTAACAAGTGCAATGGTCCCACTAGAAGAGTGTTAAGTATTAGCAGCCACAAGGATTTCTTCCTTTGATATTGGAAAAATGTTAAAGACTAAAGATATCCCGAGTAAGGGTGGCAAAATTAGCCCAAACCCATTTAACCCGCCCAACCCGCTCATGTTTTAATGGGTTGGGCTAGAGTGATTTTGAAGATGGGCTGATTTGGACTAGCCCAAATGATCCCATCATAAATCATCAACCCAAATGGGCTCATAATGATGCCCAACTTTGACCCATAAAGATGTTTAATCTTAGTATTTATAATTTCACTTTTAATATTTTTAGTTGCTTCAATTATATTAGATGTGGGAGTGGCTTCGGTGGAGGACAAGATGCGAGAAGTTCGGTTGAGATCCGGTCATGTGATGAGGAGGGGCACGGATGCCCCAAAATGTAGGTATCCGTGTCCCAGTTCGTAGGTGTGAGAGACTAGCTTTAGATGGTTTCAGGCGGGGTAGGGGTAGGCCTAGGAAATACTGGAAAGAGGTGATTAGATGTGACATGAAGCAGTTACAGCTTACCGAGGACATGACTCTAATAGGAAGGTAAAGAGGACATGAATTAGGTTAGACGACTAGTGCATGTAGGTGGGTTGTAGTCAGTCGTTAGGAGAGCTTTGGCATAGCTGGGCCGGTAGTCTTAGGGCTAGGTCCATAGGTTGGATTTGCTAGTAGGAGGGGATGGGGGTAAGGGGTGTCTTTGGTTCGTTAGTGTAGGGGTATTATTTTGTGGGAGTCGTATTTTTGTTATTCTATCTTGTTTCATGCTTTATTACGAATTTGTTTACTATTGTTTGTTTTGGAGCCGGGAGTCTATCGGAAACAACATTTTTACTTCTCCGGAGGTAGTGGTATGAACTACATACATTTTACCCTTCCTAGACCCCAGTATGTCGGAATACATTGGTTTTGTTGTTGTTGAAATTATTGTAGTAATAAATCAGTTTTTGAATGAAGAGAAATGATTTTTTGTCTTACACCATCCCCTACCCCTACCCCATAAATAAAAATTAAATATTTTCTAAAATATTTTTTTTAAAAAAAATCAATTTTTCCCACCCCCTAACCAGACCAACCCCAGCCCCCCTCCCTCCCTAAAAAAGATTATTTTTTTAATTTATATTTTTAATAAAATGATTTTTTTCTTGCACCACCCCCCCCCCCCCCCCCCCCCCCAAACAAAAAAGAAAATATTTTACCCTAACCAACCCCTACCCCCGACCCTCCTCAAAATTTTTTTTTAATAAAAAATAGATTCTTACACGATCCCTTAACCCCAGCTCCCTAAATACGACCCCCTACCCCACCCCCTTAAAAAAAAATAAAGTTTTCTTAAAATTTATTTTTTACAAAAAATAAACTTTTTCTTACCCCAACCCAACCCTCCCCCTTCCCTACCCAGAACCACCCCCAACCCCACCCCCACCCCCCACCCTCCTA
>NW_025823010.1:0-1563 GCF_002878395.1 Capsicum annuum | reverse complement strand
ATCATTAACAAGTATGGGGGATCATCTCCCATCTATGTCATCCCTTGCAGATGCATCCCCTTTGCTCCATCTAGTATGTTGTATAAAACTCCTAGACTAGTGTTGGGTTGTATCTACCAGAAGCCCTTGTCATCCATTTAAAGTGATATTTCTTAAACTAGGCCTCAAACTCTGGCATCTCAAACATGCCTACTATGATCAAATTGGGCTAAAGGTAGAACCTTCGCTTTGGCATTTGTGTAGTGGGGATGATGGCACTATCCTAATCTTATAATTTCTACATCTCGAGGTACCCCCATCAATTAATGATGGGCATCAGGGTAGTCTTAATCTATAAAGTAGGCTGAACTGGTGGCGAGGGTGTATATCATCTAGGGTACTCTCATTAGACTCTCTCTCTCCTCGCTGCCATCAATATCCTCTAAACCTACATTATTGGATCCACCGGTAGATGCAGCATCTTCTTCCTCTTCTTCACCCTTGGGGCCTAATTTGGACTTCTCTCCCACTTCATATTAGGGAGGTGAGTGTGGTGGTGACTGACTTGGGTTCTTTATTTAGGGCCTAGCCTATGGAGATGATAGGCCCAGATGCATAGTCTTCGTGTTTGTAGTAGGTTTATGCTTGGTTCCACTATTTCCATGATGGGATATTTCTCTACAAAATAGTTGGATTCATCGTAGTAGGCTCATCCTAAAGTTGATAAGTGGTGGGATGAGCTTGCTTCTTTGGTGTTTGCTTAGTGCTCTTTGTGGAGTCGTTCTTAGGTCCATTGTACTTGATGGAAGACACAAAGTAGTTACCACTAGGAAAAAAGAAAGAAAAACAAGCAAAATCTGAAAGTAGTGATAATGGTTGGGCACCCTACGAGTCAGGCTATGACTTGTTACCAGAGGCAACGAGTTGTTTTAAAAATCATACTGTAGAATAGCATCTAATGGCTTAACGCTAGTCACCCTAAAAGTCTAGCCAATAAGTTGTTGGGTTACCTAACGACTCACTAAGTGACTTATAGTCTAACTAGAACAAAATTTCTCAACAATCATATATGTTCATTCACTACGAGTCAACACTATGAGTTGTAGTATGAGACAACAACTCATAGTGTGAGTCGAAGTGTGATCATAGAACCTTCACCTTTATCCACTTATGTTATCAATGGCAACGAGTCAATTAACAACTTTTTTAAGTCACTATAAGAGTCATTATGAGGCTTATGGTAACAATAACATATGTGTTTAAGGATGGTTTGCATTCAACAAATTTTTTAGGGTACTTCAGACTTCCCCTCTCAATTTCACCCGCATGTTATCCTATAACTCACCTTCCCCCTAATCAAGTTTTGCTCAATTAATAATAATTTTAACATTCTCAAGAACCCTAATAGTTATTTCATCCTTAGGCACGTCACACACTTAGAATCCAAAGCATTTTTCATTATAAATCAAAGATGAATTTTGAATTGACAACATGAGATTAGCACACTAACTTCAAAAATAGAGAAAAACTTGCTTGCATTCCTAAGTTTTTTGTAGCCTTGTTCTTGAGATGTAACTTTTGGTT
>NW_025823009.1:0-2328 GCF_002878395.1 Capsicum annuum | reverse complement strand
TAAAATATAATTTTTTTAAGAAATCAAACATGTTTGATGAAAATGACGTGGCGATGTTGAATACTCCATAAATGCCATGAGAGTTTTCTTCAAAGCGTTTATTTTACTTTTAATGGACAAAACATTTACATTTCTTTTTGTTTTATTGTGATCAATTAAAACAAAATTAGGTTAATATTGTTATTTAGTGAGTTATATTATTACTCATTAATCATTTTAGTTATTTTTCAATATCTCTATATGATTTTAATTTGGTGTCAAAAGTTATTCAATTGCACAGATTAGTAGGATCTTTTTGTAAATTTGAGACTTGATTAATGAGTAGTAACTTCAAGCACTATTATATAGTAACTATTTATGCAATTAATATTTTAAAATATAAATTAAGACTATAAAATAATATATTTTAAAAAATAGGCTAGCCCGTGGAGGCCCAAAACCCATAGTGTGATGGGTTGGGCTTGCTATTTTCTAGTCTATCATGTTGATGGGTCAGGCTGGCCGAGCCCGTCAAACTCTAAAGCCCGTGTGAACTAGCTTGGATGAGCTGGTCCGATCCATATTAACAACTCTAGGAGCAGTTATATAAAGATAAGAATCCAATTAGAACTGTTTAGTATTATAACCATCTACTTCTAATATGTAATTTTATATTTTTTTAATATTATTTTAAATTTAAAGTCAACAATTTATGTGTAATGCCCCAAGATCCTATCCCGAGACGTCACACGGTGCTTAAGGCCACACACGGCCTCAAGCTAACCCTCTAAACCTGTCATCACTTCTAGAACTCACTTTGACAATAG
This sequence comes from Capsicum annuum, assembly GCF_002878395.1. Lineage (NCBI taxonomy): Eukaryota > Viridiplantae > Streptophyta > Magnoliopsida > Solanales > Solanaceae > Capsicum > Capsicum annuum. The sequence continues at coordinate 1,522 of NW_025823009.1, read as the reverse complement.
TCATGCTAATAGAAGAGAGAATAACATATCATAAACAAACTGGAATAAGGTATGAAACTAGCATGTACAATCCAAAATACTGAAATTTTGTACGAACCAACCTTTTAGCCTGACAAAGCCTCTATACATCAAAAGCAAGGAGACATTGGGACAAACCCCCCAACTGACTCAAATAGTACTGAAAGCCATAACAACAAAATGGTATCACAAAATTATAAACACAGTCCTCGAACCATGAGGACTCACCACTGAGCAGACGAAAAGAGGCACCCGAATATCGCTAACGCGGCTGAGTACCTGAACCTACATTACGAGAAAATATAGCACTTAGGAAAATATATGGTTCAGCACTTTTGAAAGTACTGAGTATGTGGGGGTGCATGCAACAATGTAAATATCGTCATCAATTTCATGAAAATATGCATATGTACAATGATGGCTCACTTGGCTTGAGTTAGATTAAAACATACTTTTCATGATCTCATCGTAAATAAATCATCAGATAAAAACCTCATAAATCATCATAAACAACTCAACTCTACAACTCAAGACTCGGAGTGACTCTGTAATTCAAGAAACTCGACTCTTATGCACATGGGAGGTTCTTATAACCGACATAAACCATGTGAGCTACATGGAGTCCAACGTTTTTCCCTCCTAAGGAGAGAACCCCATATTGGCGGGAGCTTCGTACTCTTGCCAGGGAGTACAACTTAAACTTAGTGATCACAATATCATACTCGGCCTCTGGCCCACAATTATCAATATTAATCCTACGGTGGCACGTATTTTTGGGGGAACTACCACATTTCTTGCTCGGTACTAAATACTACTCCCAGAAACATCACAAGGGTCTATCATGAAGACTAAATCAAATATCTTTCTCATTTATCAAATCATAATCAATTTGTGGATTCCTAACTCGACTCAAATAAAATCAGTCATTCTCAATATTAAAATGCATCGATTCATTAAGTCATGGCAACATCAATAACTTTGAGGAAATATCAAGACTCATTGTAACAACTCAATTCTCTTGAATCAATAGACTCAATAATCCAATTTGTCATAAGGAAGCTTAAAGCTTGACACATATCTTGAAAGCACTTAAAATACCAACTCATGGTAGAAACTTGAAATTCACAATATTAAATATCAAGTCATAACTTGGAAATTGTAAAATAATCATGTATAACAATGCTTGAACGATTTATATTCTCATAATCTCATTATGAAGTAATTTGGGTATAAACCCACTTGGAAATTCATATAAATCCATAATAAAAATCAAATCTTTGAGCACAAGAACGAAAGAATTGCTCTTGTTCAAAACCCCACATACCTTAATCATTGAAATTGGTTGAAGTCTAGTGCTTGAGACTTTACTCACACTTGTAATAAAAAAATTCTTGAAGCCCACCCTCTGAGGAAATTGATTCTTGAAGGAATCTTGAAGATTTATGGATGATTTTTGAAAGATTAATTTCCATAAATAAAACCCTAGATATATTTCTTAAGAGAA
>NW_025823008.1:0-2189 GCF_002878395.1 Capsicum annuum | reverse complement strand
AACATGTTAATTGAAATGGAGTACTAGATTCAAATATCGCAATAGATAATACATCTGCTGCAACAGACAACTTATCTTATCAGATAAATTTAGACATATGTTGCAACATGAGATGCAATATGTAGGTCATCCGCTGGAAATTATATAACAGGTCTTCCTACTTTTTTGATTTAATCCAACAGATTACCGATCAGTTGCAACAGATAAGTTATATGTTGCAACAGATCGTAAATCTATTGCGACAGACAGATGAGGAATATCTGCATAACACAACAGATGACCAACCTATTCCAACAGATAATTAATCAGTCACAACAGGTACTATATCTATTACGACAGATATAAAATCTGTTGCATTATAAAAATTCAACTTTGCCAGACATAAAAATTACTGCCCCTATATGTATAGTGAGTTGGCTTAAAATGAAAATTTGTTACCGTGTTCATCTGTGTCTTTGTACATGTTCATTTTTATACACGGGCTCCAACCATTTAGTTAGTACCCCATATACCCAGACTCATTGCATTTTCCTACAATGGTGTCGCACACACCGGTCATTTATGTGCCGGTCAGCAAACACTCCATGTATGCAAGTGAGTACATCACGCACGCTGCACCGATTGTATTTTTTCGAAGCTGGATGTTCTTATTTCGACCTTCAAAAGCCCATGATTCCTTCGCCAAGACTTCAGCCGAAAAATGATCCATCAACTTACTCTGCGTCAACAACTTGGGCAACAACTTCAAGAGTGGCTGCATGTGGGTTAAAAACGTCTTCTTGCTGAACACAGGTAAGTTGTAGTCATAAACCTTAATCTTTCTCTAATATAGTAGTATATCAGCAGTGAGAAAATGGGTGACATCCACGTTCATGACTACAAGAATTTTCTTTGCCTTGGTCCAGCTCTTGCCATGTGGATATGACCTCTTTCCTCTAACATATTTAATCATTTTTTATCCCATTGGAATGTAGAAACTAACTGATCAAATCCCAGGCCACCGGAATCAGCTAGATTACAAAGATCAGTGTACCTATATTTGAAATTATTGTAGAAGTTGAGGTCTATTATCCTATCAGCAGCATCATAAGCATCTGGGTACACTAATTTCCTGCCTCTCATGAGGCAGAGAATTTCATCAACATACTGTGTTATAAGAAGATAATTTTTAAATAGGTTAGTAATTGTAAAGAATAAAAATACAGTGGAAAGAATCTGATGCAGAGGGTTCTCTGAATCAGTTCACAGATTACCTAGCCAACGCAACTTATGCAACAGATGTGTATTATGTTGCAACAGAATACCAAGCTGTTGCAACAGAAACACATCTGCTGCGTAGATTCTTCTTCATGGAGTAGATTGGAAGGGTAGGTTAGCAAAAGTAAAATTACCTTGTCCTCGTACCACACGCACATATTTTTCATATTCGAGAAGTCTTTGGCGGCAAATGAATGCATGGTGTATTCTTTTTAAATCTTCATCTTGATGAATTCTTCCAATTCCTTCTTCTTCTCCTTGCCAAGCGCCACAAATATGTCCACCTTCTTCGACGACCTCTAAACTTCAACAACTATTGGAGCGGGGGGAGTTGCATTTTTTGCTGATTTTAGAACGGAGAGAATTTTTCTAATTTTTATTCTCTTCCTCTTAACCTCTACTGTAGGAGTGCATGGCTCCCTCAACTCGTTGGATGGTATGACACCCCTCCTAGATTTCAACTCCTTGATAGCTTCAGCAATAGCCTCTAGCTTGTCGAGGAGTTTATCCTCTATCCTTACACACTTTGCATTTGTAATGAGAACATGAGGGTGAGGAGGGGTGAGAGGGACCACTGTAAGGGTGGGAGAAACCGGTGTAGGGGTGAGAAGGAGGACCTGTGCAAGGAGTGTTTTCAAATATATTTATTTTTTGCTGAGCACCAATATGCTCATAATCACGACTGGCAGCAGAAGTAGAAGCAGAAGCAAGATGGCTGCCACCATCACAAATAACTCCACCAGCAATACCCCCAGAAGAAGCACCCAGATCTGTTGCAGTTTGAGTTACATCGTGAAGAGCTTCAACATTAAACTGACCTTACCTAACTGCTCTTCTTATGGATGTTGCTCCATCCAATTCCTTCTTTATGAACTTCACCGTTGTGTGTATCAACAAGACCCAGAGTAAGAAAACAGTCATCCCCAGCTCAT
>NW_025823007.1:0-1308 GCF_002878395.1 Capsicum annuum | reverse complement strand
GATGATTGAATTAATTTTGATGCTCTAAAGCTATGGAGTGTCATCATTAAAATGGGGGAAAATTGATATCCTATCTTTTAATGATATCAATTGATAATAAAGGACCAGGTCCCTGGATTATCATAAAGTGATACAACTGTCACACTCTGCACAGTTATGTCCGCTAGTGTAACTAAATATGTAGGATTGTAGTGTACTCGTTGTGACACCTGGTCCAATAAAAATTCAACCTTGTTTGATTCATTACTTTAAATAAATAAGGATGCCTCTCATTTAACAATATTTTGAAAATCAAGGACTCAAGGATAATTGACGAAAATTCAATATAACTCAAGTTCCAAGTGTTTGTGTGCTTTAAGTTTAATTGCTCTTGAGTCAATTCTTTGTCTGTAATGGAATTAATCATACCATGAGAGTAATGTTTTTCTATTGGCAGTAGAGTGATTTGGTAGATTTACCTAAGGTTATATTGGCTACAGTTAACAAATATTTGACAGAGTTGTCAAGAGGAATTTGTAATAGAGTTGTGACAAATTAGTGGAGCTTAGATTTAAGTTTCAATGGAGCCTGTAATCAATGAGTTTTGGTTATAGTGGAGTTCAGAGTATTCGTGAGGTGAGGGAAAGCCGTGGGTTTTCCTCCCTTGAGCAAGGAGGTTTCCAAATAAAACTCTGTACTTTTACATTTCTGCCAGTTTTATATTCATTACTATTTTATTGCCTTTAACTAATTCTAAGGGACCTGGTCCCTTTATGGTGGTGCAGGCCCCAAGATTCAACAAATAGCTTGAGAGTCAAATTGAAGTGGTAAGCTTCCATACTTCAGAAGACCTCATTTAATTTTGGGGTTTCTTTACGTTATTAACTCATTCCTTTGGATTTATTTTTTGCTATTGTAAGGGGCTTGTCCCGACTTTTATTGATATTTAGTTGGTTAGAGGCTTTGTGGATATTATGGTGGACTTGGTATTGGCTGTTGAACTCTTAGACTTCTTTTGAGTCATACTTATCTATCTTGTGATATGTTTAAAATTTTTCCTGCAATACTTATATTATGTGTTGTTTTATTATGCAAAGAGGATGGTATCTGGTCCTCGTTGAACTTGAGGTGCCCATCACGGTCAGGACCTGGTTTGGGTCGTGAAATTAGCTCCAATAGCAGTTTGACGATGAAGGTCTTCAACAGTGTCATACATCTCCATAGCAACAGAACCTGAGGTCCCAATGTGTGTAGTCACCTGGACCAATCTCCCCAAAGCAGTAACAAGTATAGCATCCTCAATCTCCTAGAAGCCAATTTTGTTTACTA
>NW_025823006.1:0-1324 GCF_002878395.1 Capsicum annuum | reverse complement strand
GTTAATTCCTGTTTTAACATCTGTGGAATGGTCTTTGATTCATCAGACTTTCTTACTTGCTGCTTAAGTGGTTCCTATGGATATCCAAATGATTGCCTGTCAACAGTTATACAAACTATAAAATTTGTTACAAATAAAGGTTCTTATGGACCATTTGGGACCTCTTCTGTTGATGCCAAACACTTCAACTTTCACATTGGAAATAATCGTCTTTTTGGTGGTTTTCATGGTACTCAGAATTGTCATGGCGTTGAGAGTATGAGAAAAGTATCATTTTCACTCCAAACTATACTCGAAAAGTCGAAGACACACCTAAACTATTGAAGTGACCTAATATACACCTATACTATTTAAAAGTGAAATTATTTACCCCTTCAAACGTCATAACCAGATTTTGTCTTAAATGTGTGTACACGCGCTGACACGTGTCAATAGCATATTTTTTTCACTTTTTTTTTTTTAAAGATTAATCTCTTTTCTTTTTTCTAGATAAAAATTATCCCATATACACTACTGAGATACATGTTTGTTTTTGGGGAAGTCACATTGCCGGAAAATCCATGATTGTCTTGGTTATCAAGAATTTGAGAAACGAGAAAAGAGAAAAGGAGAAAGAAAATAACAGGAAAACAACTAGCTCAAAAATTTAAAAGAAGTCCGATTGAAGTCACCATTGGAAGTAGAAGTCAGCTCCATCAATTTTTTCAGTATTTCCACTAGCTCTAGCCTACTACTGCTTCTTCAATTACCAACTTCAATCTTTGTTTTTTAGTTTAAATCTGGGCAAAGCCCATTTATTGATAAAAATAAATTTGATCGGATCAAAGCAACCCGAATCAAACAAGCAAAATAACTTTAATTTTTCACCGCTTCACAATCTTTCGCTATTTTGTAAAATTCGAAAAAACCAAATCCAATTCGATAAAATTCGAGCAAATCATAACCCAATAAAAAAAAACCCCAAATCATAACCCCCAAATTCGATCAAATCATAAACCCACAATCATAAACACAATCGAATTTTCTCGAATTGAAATTATAATTTTCTCGAGCAAATCATTAATGCAAGAAACTTCCAATTCAACTTTGTAAAATTTGATAAATTCATAACTCAATTTGCAAAATTCAAGAAATCCACTACGCAATTCAGTAAAATACAAGAAATTTAAAACTCAACTCATGAAATTCAAGATGCCCATAACTCAATTTTGTAAAATTCAAGCACCCCCAATTTAATTTGATTTTCAACTACCTACAACAAAATGTCGAGAAAAAAGAAAAAAAAAAGTTAAAAGGATAAGTATATATGTAAACTCAACGATGA
>NW_025823005.1:0-2345 GCF_002878395.1 Capsicum annuum | reverse complement strand
ATGTTAATAGAACCTGGAATGTTGGAGTTAGTTGAGCTGTAAAACATCAAGACGGATGCATCTCATGGAAGGACCTATTTCCATAGTCTTTGATGAGGTGGTTAGGTAATTCTATTCCACAATGGAGTTTTATGAAGATAAGATAAAGATGACAATAGTAGTTCAAGGAAAGAAGCTGAATATTGATGTTGCTTTACTCGAGAGAATTCTAGATGTTCCTATCTGTGGTGTGAGGACTTTATCAAAGAAACAACCATCAATAGTTTTTTTGGAAATAACATCAAAGGTTAAAGGAAAATCAGTGTTTGTAGTGAATTGAAAATCACTCAAGAGTGAGTTGCAATTGGTCTTTGATTTTGTTTGTAAAGTAGTTTATCCTAGATCATAAAAAAGGAACATTTCTTTAGCTTCTGACATGTATGTCATGGAATTTCTTACAAGTTTTGAGTTCATTAGTCTACCTTCATTGATGATGGAACATATACGCAAAGTGGTTCTTGGGGAAAATGGCAAACATGGTATGCCTTATGGTTACTGGTTAAATAAAATGTTTAATCACTTTGATATTATATGTGAAAGTGGAACTCATGAAACTATATTGAAATGCTTGGAATGAAAACATTACTCATAATTGAGTGTGTGAAGAAGAACTCAAGCACCAATTGCCAAAGGGAATTCAATAAAGAGACATAAAAATTATAGCTCAATATAACTGCTAAAGATTCAGAGATTATCAAACTGGACATGACAATTCGACATCTGACTGTTGAGGGTCAGAGTATCACTGATGAGCTTAAAACTGAAAATGTTGACCTACCTTGAAAAATAAAGTTCTTAGCTTGAATGCGAGATAAAACATTTTACTAAGGAATTTTTGAACTATGTTTCAAATCACAATAACCTAGCTATACTCCATCAAATAATCCTTCTAATTCCATCCCCTATTTAACCTTTCTTGATTCATGTGTCTTTATCTCTAGAACATTTAAATTATGCACTATAATGATACTTGTCCTCTACATATGAATGAATATTTCTGTGTGTTGCATGTCTTTTCTCTTTATATTAAACATTTTATTTATGTTAGTGTTGCCCCATTGTCCATAAGTTAACTAACTTATGTTTATCCTTACACTTGGTTTACTATTATGACCTTTTCAATGATGACAAATAGGGGAATACCAACATCATGTGTTAAGGACCAGGTGTGTTTTTTTAATGAATATACTGGTGATATGTGTTAAGGACCAGGTGTGTGTGTTTAAGAAATGCACTAATGTTGTTACAGATTAGGTATAAAATGCAGCACATGTGTGATAATGTGTTTGAGTCTGGAGGAATAGTGACAGATGGAAGTATACAAATACACGAATAAATAATGGTGTATGATGATAGGGGGAAGTAACTAAAGTTTGATAGTAATTGAAAATATGGGACCAAATCCCTATGTTGTATAATGGTGGAAGTATGATGATTAAATGATAGGGGGAACATTAATCTTCATTCGTGGTACTGATTAAATGTGATGAATGTGTAGTGATGCTCAAAACTATGTGGCTGGATTGTCATCATCAATAAGGGGGGAAATTATTGTGTCTTGTTCTAATGATGAGTAGATGACTACTAGGGACCAGATCCATGAATGTCCAAGGCAACAGTACAATTGCCATGCATATCCACAGTTTTGTCCTCTTGTGTAAAAAACTTTATAGGTGTTGCTTGTACTATTTAGGACACCTAGTCCAATGGCATTTAAACCCTAATCGTCACTCATATATAAATGTAAAATGATTATCCTCTATAAAGAAGTTTTTGGAAAATTCAAAAAAAAAAATTGAGAGCGGCAAAAACTCAAACCTATTTCAATTACTCAAGTATAGCTCAGGTGCTTATTTCTTATGCACAAAAAGGAATGAGTGCTCTTGAGTTGAATCCTGAATTATTATTCAATTACATATGTTATATGAGTAATGGTCTTTTCTTATTTATTTAGAGGGAGCTTAGGTAAAGTTACATGAGGTAGATATTGGTTAGAGTTAATCAATATCAAGGTGTGTCCTTGGCAGAGTTGTCAAATTAAGATTTTACTAGAGTTATTACATGAATGATGAACCTACAGTTCAGTTCATTGAGTCTGTAATCAAGAGTTTGACTATAGTGAATTTTGGAGAGCTTGTGAGGGCAAATCGTGGGTTTTCTTTCTTTGAGTAAGGGGGTTTCCACATTAAATCTCATGTTATTTAAATTTCCTACACTATGTTGTGTTCTTGGTTGGTTTATTATTTTATTGCCTATGATTTTTTTTTAGGGACATGGTCCCTCACTGTGTATTGCAACCCTCAATG
>NW_025823004.1:0-2288 GCF_002878395.1 Capsicum annuum | reverse complement strand
TTTTTGGACAACTTTTGGACATCTTGGAGCATTGGAGGCTACCACAACTTCTTTCTAGGTTTTGTCATTCTTTAATTTAGTTTATTTATGGTTTGTATCATCAATCCAAGGGATTGGAGAATGAATAATCCCATTAAAGGCTAAAACTCCTTTCCGGGGTTAAGGCCACGTTCATGATTACTTTCATTTTGAATTAATTTTGTTTAATTTCTTATCATTATGGTTTTTTGTTTAGTCTTAATTTAATTATTTTATGCATTGATCGCCCGTAAAATACATATATCGTCGTACTTTTGATCTCGGGAGAGGGAATAGGGAGATGCACCATGTGAATAAATAATGTTTGGGTTTTTATTATTTTATAAAATAAAGAATTAAACTTAGCATCTAGTACAAGGATGTACCTAGAAGCCTTACTTGATTCACACGTAGGGTGATAACTTTAAAACACTTAATTGGATTATTGCATCCCCGCTCAACGATGTAGTTTTAATATCCAAATTATGTAAAAGGTTTGAGGTCGGGAGACCATAATTATGCAATTAACCATATGAATCAACAACTAAGATAAGAGTTTTGCCGAATGAAGTTCAATAATGTTGTATGATTGTTCGTAAGCCTTAACCCTAGGCTTCTATCCATAGATTGACCTAAGTCATTTACTTTTTCACATTAGTTTAGTTTATTTTTAGTTTACAATTCTAAAACTTTATTTTTTTTTACCCTTCTCAATTTGTTAAACTAGAATTGGATAGGCGGCAAACGCAAGTCCCTGAGAGATTGATACTGGGGCTTCCTTGAAGCCACTATATTACATGATAGGACCACGTACACTTGCATGTGCACTGTCAAGTTTTTGGCGCCGTTGCCGGGGACTGGTTATTAGGCAACTATCTTATTTCTAATTTTTTTATATTGGGTTGTAAATAGTTTTTTCTAGTTTCTTTTTATTTTCCTTTATTTCTATTTTTCTCACACTCTTCTCGAGATGTCAGTCCGGGATAGATGGTTTTCTAGGGATGAAAATTCTTGTTGTTTTTAAAGAAGACACCACCTTGTGGCTTATTTTCCAGATTTTTATGGAAGTGCGTGGACGAAACCTTCACAATATGATGCGGATAATTTGAGGAAGTCTAGTACTTGAAAACTTATATTATGAAAATTATTATGGATCCACTACCACCATGTCTATAGTGTCTAAGCAAAGAAATATATTGGGAGGATATTAGCCAAGGTGTGGAGCAAACACAAGAATCACAGCCACTCGATTGTCATCTTGAGACTGAAATTGATAAGGTTAATAAAATTTAGTGTGTAGTAGATTGTGTAAATTATGAAGTAGGATTGGTTGGGCCGCACTCAAAGCACTTTTGTATATTATGTTTAGATGATGTCTTATTTGTGGAATCATTTAAAATAGTGGAAGAGTGTGAAGATGAGGAACGAGAATCCTATATTCTTGATTTTACACTGGATAAGCAACATAAAAACACACCTCACTTGAAGGCCAGTGATTTACCATGCATATTATATTACTCGGTTCATTAATCTTTGTACCACCACCCTATGAGCGAGGAAAAAAAATGGATGCGATATTGGGGTGAAATTTATATCCTCAAGGTGGAGGAAAAAGTTGATTTGGGTCGTGCCATGACACTAAATTAGGCTCTTCTTAGGAGGCCACCCAAGCTAAGGTATGTTTTTTTTTTAGTTTTTAGTTTTTATTTTACGTAGTTTTTTTATTTTTGATTGAGTCACAGGTTAATAGGAAGGCTGAGTACCATAAACTTTAGCTAAGAAGCATGACAAATACTGAGTGTGGGGTCCCATGGATCTCATTAATACAAAAGATGCTACTAGCTAGGCCTAGAGGCCTTAGGGAGTATTTCTATCTTTTTACTTTTAAATTCACTTTGGGGACAAAGTAGATTTTTAAGTGTGGGGAGGGGAAATTCCCAAAATTTGGCTCAATTTAAAGTTTTTAGGTTAGGAATTCGTGAGATATTGTTTTTGGTGCTATTTTTGACTACATGATGAAAGTGCGTTTGTTTGTAAAAGCATGAAAATTGAGTGAATTGCTAATTTTGAGACTCTTACGCTCATGTTTGTGACTCTTGTACTTGTTGAATTAAATTTGAATTCATTTTATTTTTTGGTTGGGAGTCTATGATGATCCTATGTGATTTAAGCATGTACCATGTGCGTGTGACGTATTGTGTATATTCCTTATTGCATGTGATGTCTAGAACTTGCACGGTGTGTGTATGAAGTGAAATAAAGAATGTGGG
>NW_025823003.1:0-1503 GCF_002878395.1 Capsicum annuum | reverse complement strand
GTGAACTGGTCGGGACTGGAGGGACTCCCAGAGTAGGGACAAATTTTGAAATATGAGCCCTGTTACGGTTTCCTATCCCATGATTGGGATGAACCTCATCTTCCTGAGTATTCTGATCGACGATACGACGTGGAGGCATAACTGTGTTTCTGAAACACAAGTGATATTTAATTAGGGGACATTTCAGACTCTGAAGCACGAACTAAATCATAAAGAAGGGAAACATTTCTTAAACTCCTAGCAGCCTCCTGCTTATAAGTGTGACATGCTAGACACCCATAAATAAGAATCTACCCGATGCGATTTCGCAGAAACCCTAGGACCATGAATCTTTCTTTGATACCAAATTTGTCACGACCCGAACCAGGGCCTGGCCGTGACGAGCATTTCAAACCATTGAGGCCCGAAACACCCCTATCTTTATAGTAATCATGCACCTAATTCATATGATCAAAGAAATGTAGAAAAACATAATAATTTGGAAACATGGTCATAAATATGAAAAGAGACAATAACGGGGAGATAAGGTTCCCCCAACATCAATTATCCTCTGAACAACTGTCTGTGAAAATCTCTAACAAATGACTGAAACAATGTCTATCTGAAAACTGGGACAAGGCCCCCAGTAGACCCAAAAATTGAATATAAGATAAAATGACTGCAGGACATAAGACCTTCCGAAACATAGAAGGCTCACCACTTGTCTCTATAGCTTTATCTGAAAGTTATACCGATTCTCTTGACCCCTAGACTGGGCCTCTGAACCTAAGAGGTTGTAGAGGGGGGGTCAGCACAAAATTACTGGCACGCAGATATATCAAAACAAAACATAATATTTTTACAAAGTATAGTTGAGACCCATTATAAAATAATTTTGTATCAAATCATTTGAAAGCACATGGGTGTAATGCAATAATTTTTCTCAACAATAATGAAATACAACTGAGCTAGGTAAAATACCCTACATAATTTCCACCAACTGTCAAACCTCGGTTGCCGCCGTAATTAAAGTATAAGTGAGGAAAAGAGACACAAGATCACACAGCATGGTGTCTCGACCCAATGGTAGTGCCCAAGATCACTTGGCTCGGGCTCCTACCTATAGTCCCAATTTGGGAATAACATGAAGTCAAGTACACAAGATCACTTAGCCTGGTACCAATATTTCGTGTCGGCAAACACGTTCTTCAAGCGATGAGCCCTTGTGTCTCAAATGCCTTCTTCGGGCATCCACCTATCTCATGTAAAATCAATGCATTCAAACTTCATTTATTTCAATCACGTATTGTATTCAGTAGGGTATCGTCATACCCGACTTGCAAGTCATTAATATCACATCCACATATGCATAATCATGTAAAAACCAAGGTGCTTCATCATTTATAAGTGGTGAACAATATTTATTTCAAATTCATGCTCTCTTTTGTTGATCACAATATAATATGGAGCATCGAAACATTATCATGGGAATTTGAAAACAATTTATCATTCATATTTATCAAA
>NW_025823002.1:0-1250 GCF_002878395.1 Capsicum annuum | reverse complement strand
GAACACGATAGTATATAATCGCTACTTAAAATGACAAAATCACGTACGAATTTTTTTTAAGTTTTTTTTTTATTTGAATGAAACAATTATTTTGGTTTATTAAAAACTGAAGAAACTCAGGATTAAATTTAGTCGTGGAGGGCAAAAATTAGGTGTCAACAGGCAGAAGAAGAATTTAGTTACTACTAATGCTGCAAATTATGCAGGCTCTTTTGAAGATCTATGTGAAGCAATGCCTAGAATGCAACTTGGAAATCACTCTACCGGTGGACGGTGTACAACAGGAGGTTCAACAATGCCTCACTTTACTCATATGCAATATCAACAGATTCTTCAATTACTTGAGAGGCATCCTACCTCTGCAAATACAGTTGGTACAACAGGTACTATGCATAGTTCTATCTCCCTGACTAATGATAATAAGTGGATAGTAGACTCAAGTGCATCCAAACATATGGTTCATAATATGTATCTCCTAAGCAATGCCAAGATGTTAGACATCTCTAGTACTGGTAATGTTCATCTACCAACTTGGCCAAGGTAACTCATATAGGTCAATCTCAGGTTCTGCAAGGAGCTGAAATTAATCATGTTATTTATCTCCTAGAGTTCAAGTATAACCTACTCCCTGTGTCTAAAGTAACAAAGGAGTTACAATGTTGTACCTTATTTTACCCAGAGTTTTGTATTTTCCAGGATCTGTTCAGTGGAAAAGTGATGGGGATTGGAAGACTAGAGAATGACCTATATGTCATAAATGCAAATTGTCAGATAACTTCTCAAGGACCTCAAATTGGTGATAATGCTTTTTCTGTTCAAGTTGCAGCCAGTGTGAGAAATTCTAGAATAAGCTTGTCTCTGTGGCACAAAAGGTTAGGACATGTTCCTTTACCTACTTTAAAAGGTCTGAACTGCTTCAAGAATGTATATAGCAATATTACTGCTGAACACTGTAGTGTGTGTCCATTGGCAAAACAATCTAGACTTTCTTTTGTTTCAAGCTCTACTACTTCTTCTGGTTGTTTTGAGTTACTTCATGGTGATGTGTGGGTGCCCTATAGGGTTCCTACCTTTGATGGGAAAAGGTACTTTCTGACCTTGGTAGATGATTTTTCAAGGTATACATGGGTTTTATTGTTGAACTCCAAATCTGAAGTTATAGTTGCACTCAAACACTTTCTTCTTCAGATAAAGAATGTGTTTAATGCTTATGTTAAGGTGTTAAGAACTGATAATGGGTGTGAGTTCTT
>NW_025823001.1:0-1785 GCF_002878395.1 Capsicum annuum | reverse complement strand
TTTACATGATTATGCATATGTGGATGTGATATTGATGACTTGCAAGTCGGGTATGACGATACCCTACAGAATACGATATGCGATTGAATAAGATGAAATTTGAATGCATTGATTTTACATGAGAAAGGTGGATGCCCGAAGAAGGTGTTTGAGACACAAGTGGCTCATCGCTGGAAGAACGTGTTTGCCGATACGAAATATCGGTACCATGCTTTGTGGTCTTGCGTACCTGATATTATATTATCCCAAATTAGGATTATGGTTAGGAGCCATGCTTGGTTGTCTTGTGCACTACCATATTTGATTTAGGTAGAGACACCATGCTTTGTGGTCTTGTGTGTCTCTCCCTCACTTATACTCTAATCTCGGCGGAAACCGGGGTTTGACAGTTGGTGTAAATTATGTAGGGTTTTCCACCTAGCTCAGTTGTATTTCATTATTATTGAGAAAAACTATTGCATTACACCCATGTTCTTTCAAATAATTTGATACGAAATTGCTTTATAATGGCTCTCAACTATATATTGTAAAAATATTATGTTTTGTTTTGATATCTCTGCGTGCCAGTACTTTTGTGTTGACCCTCTCCCCTCTCCAACCTTCCAGGTTCAGAGTCCCAGTCTAGAGGTTAAGAGAATCAGTAGATCATTCAGAAAGAGTTGCAGAGACAAGGGGTGAGCCTTCTATGTTTAGGAAGGTCTTATGTCCTGTAGTCCTTTTATCTTATATTAGTTTTGGATCTGCTGGGGGCCTTGTCCTAGTTTTCAGATAGACATTATTTCAGTCATGTAGTAGAGATTTCGCAGACGGTTTTAGAGATGTTGACTTAGATTGTGGGACACTATTCCCCATTTTCATTTTCATATGATTCTTGACCATGTTTCCGTTATATTGTGTTTCTTCCGCATTACTTTGATCATATGAACTAGGTGCATGATTACTAGACAGATAGGGGTGTTTCGAGTCTTCATGGCTCAAAATGCTCGTCACGGCCAGGCCCTAGTTCGGGTCGTGACACTTAGATCTTTCTGGTATAGCATAGCATTGTTCATGGCCACCAATTGACGGAATAGACCCATGTCTCCACCACGTACTCTGCTACTATTTCCTCTCGCACTTCTAGTAAAATCCCTACCCCTCACAACTGAAATAAGAGTAGCTCTAAACACACGATAGGGACAGTCCTTGGCCAGATGTCCAAACTTTTTACACACAAAGTAACCTCTAAACTTGCCCTGGAGGTCATCCTGCACTACTAATCTAGAAGATCTACCACCTGAACTCTGCAAAGGGTCCTGTACCAGCCTTTCCTGATATCTACGAGAACCTCTGAAATCTCTACCATGAGAAACTGACCTCTGAACTCACCAAAATGGTGCACCTTCTTGGTGCCTCCCCAAGATTCCTGGATAATAGCCTCAGTAATTTTAGCGTGATTGATAATACTCTAA
Organism: Capsicum annuum; assembly: GCF_002878395.1. Classification (NCBI taxonomy): domain Eukaryota; kingdom Viridiplantae; phylum Streptophyta; class Magnoliopsida; order Solanales; family Solanaceae; genus Capsicum; species Capsicum annuum. The sequence continues at coordinate 334 of NW_025823001.1, read as the reverse complement.
AAAAAACCCCAAATATGATCATTTTTTACGTAGCCAACTGAAGAGGGACATCCATAACCTTTACAAACTTTTGGATCTTCTTAGACTCGGTGAAAATACTGGCATAGGAATATCTGGACAAGGCATAGAAGTTACCTCATGCTCTGCTACAGTCCGAAACCCTGCTCCAGGCGGTCAAACTCATCATGCATTCGATCTCTCAAACTATAAGGCACAAATCTCTCCAGAAAGGCATCAGCAAACTGATACTATGACATCTCAGGAGTATCAACAGGTCTACAACCAATAACCGATCTTCACCAATCTATAGTCGCATCTCTCAACTGATAGGTAG
>NW_025823000.1:0-1064 GCF_002878395.1 Capsicum annuum | reverse complement strand
GATGGACAAAACGAGGATCGGTGTCTTGGTTGGGTCCGGCATGGGGGTTCAAAAGTTTTCACCGATGCGGTGGAAGCCTTGGTGCAAAGGGGATACAAGAAAATCAGTCCATTTTTCGTGCCTTACACAATCACTAACATGGGATCAGCATTGTTGGCTATAAACACTGGACTAATGGGACCTTGTTACTCTATTTCAACGGCTTGTGCAACTGCCAATTACTGCTTTTATGCAGCTGCAAATCACATTAGAAGGGGCGAAGCGGATATTATGGTAGCAGGTGGGACGGAAGCTGCTATTACGACTACTGGTGTTGGTGGCTTCATAGCTTGTCGGGCCTTGTCTCGAAGAAATGATGAACATGAAAAGGCTTCAAGGCCATGGGACAAGAATCGTGATGGATTTGTCATGGGTGAAGGCTCTGGAGTCCTGGTATACCTATTCAACTACTTTTTCTTTCCTCCACCTCTTATCTAAGTCACATTTGTTGAAAAATCATCCATTGGTATTATAGTGACTTGATTATGTTATTTCCACACGAACAGATGATGGAAAGGTTGGAGCATGCCCTGAAAAGAGGTGCTCCTATCCTAGCGGAATACTTGGGAGGTGCTGTCACCTGTGATGCTCATCACATAACCGATCCTCGTGCTGATGGACTTGGAGTCTCGTCTAGCATATTTAAGAGTTTGGTAGATGCGGGAGTTTCCCCAGAAGAGGTAACATTGTTCATTCGTTTTCTGATAGAAAATGTGATAACTATTTAGATTCTGATATATTGTTGAATTAACTCCGAATAGGTGAACTGTATAAATGCTCATGCAACGTCAACTCTTGCTGGAGACTTGGCTGAGGTCAATGCCATCAAGAAGGTCTTCAAGGATACCTCGGAAATCAAAATGAACGGGACAAAGGTAAACACAACCGTTATTTTGCTTACGATGACTAAATAAATAACTACCATACAGATGCTAGTCTTATCTACCAATATACTTGAAATTCATTTTAAGCTAGAATGAAAATGCTTCCATGGTCCCTCGCGTCTCTTAAGGAAAAGAAACAAT
>NW_025822999.1:0-1019 GCF_002878395.1 Capsicum annuum | reverse complement strand
TTGTCCTAGTTTTCAGATAGACATTGTTTCAGTCATGTAGTAGAGATTTCGCAGACGGTTTTAAAGATGTTGATTTAGATTGTGGGATACTATTCCTCATTTTTATTTTCATATAATTCTTGACCATGTTTCTGTTATATTGTGTATCTTCCGCATTTCTTTTGTCATGAATTATGTGCATGATTATTAGATAGATAGGGGTGTTTTGGGCCTTTATGGTTCGGAATGCTCGTCACAGCCAGGGCCCCGATTTGGGTCATGATAAAATCCTTGTTTAAGTATGATATGTGAAGGCTAATCTTTGTGCGTTGATTTTGGGATTTTGAGGTACTGATACTCTCTAGAGTTTAGAGTTGATTCGAACCTTATCTATGTTTTATTTGTCTAAAATCATGACTCAAAGAAATCTGTTGTACTATTTAGTATTCAGATGGTGAGGAATAGGTCCAGAGATTCTAGGGATGTTGAGTTGGCACTGAATATGGGAGCCCTAGTTAGAGGGTGACGCATGAGTCGTGGTTGACCTAGAGGTAGAGGACAAGCACGAAGAGCTGCCCCAGCTAGTATATCTAGGGAATCTTTTCTTGAGTCTGAGGTTATGTATGCGAGTGATGATTATCAGATAGAGAATGTGGTTCTAGCTCAGGTTTTACAAAGTTCAGTTGATACCCAGTGCCTCAAGATTTGGTGATCCACCTTTTGAGTTGCTTAGAGAGTGTTCAATTGAGTGTACCTAGTTTTTCTCAGACTTTGAGTGAAATCTTGCCATTTGTATCAACATTTGTGTATGGCATTCCCACTTAAGGGGTAAATACATCATCTACGGTACATTTGTGAGTGGAATTAGTGTATGTTAGACCTTCGATTTCTCTAATTGCTTTTAGTATAGTGTTGTGTTTTGATAATCAAAAGAAGTTTGAGTGGTTTATCTATTTGGCTCCTCCCATGTTTAGTGGAGAAACTGACGAGGATGCCTATGAATTTCAGATTGACTACTAGGAGAAGTTACATAATCTTGG
>NW_025822998.1:0-1191 GCF_002878395.1 Capsicum annuum | reverse complement strand
TTGCATTAGTTATACACTATATTGTGTATTGAGGTGTGTATTACTAAAAACTCAAAATTCATGGTATTAGCAATGCATGGATTAATAATACAAGTATAAATAATGCACGCATAGCTAATATATGCATTACTAATACACCATATTTTTTTTTATTCTTATACACTCTACCAAACAATCGAGAGAACATTTGGCATAGTGTATTGAAAAAAATAATGCATCCATTAGTCTTGTGTATTACTAGTATCTTGTTTGGTATATTTTTTATCTTATGTGTAGCTAATGCTTACATTATTTATACACTCTATTGTATATTAAGTTATTATTACATGCATTAATAATACAAAGAATTCAATACATACATTAGCTTGATTAATGACAAAATTACCCTCAAATCTTCTAGGACATTTACCATGTCCTTTTCCATAGTGTGTTGCCTTTCTCTTCTGTGTACACTATTTACTGCTATGAATTCACTATTTCCCTAACACCTTCTCAACACGTATTTTTATCCAATGGATTCATTATCCCCTGTATAGATATACAAATTGCTTGATGGTACTATCATATGGATTCATTGTTGTGTTTTCTCATGAATTATTGTTCATTTTTCTGTTCTTTTTGTTTTGTATGCTAAAAGGAACTCTTTGTCAACCTTTATTGAGAATATTGTGAATCAATATTAAAAACTTCTTATGTTTATTTTGGAGAAAAAAAGCCAGTAAAGTTGTACAAAAATATACATGTAGATAGTATTTTATAAAAGAACTAGAGTATTGGTGGTATTTTTTCGTAAACAAGTATTTTCTTATAAAAATTATACAATACATATTATTTCTAAAACATCAAATCAAATAATGTATAAAAAATAATGTCAACATAACCAATGCAAGCATAACTAACACTATCATTATGCAAGCATTACTGATACATCATATTCAACATTATTCTTATACAATTTACCAAACGATCCCTTTCAGGTCTAATGATATAATTTTCTTTAAGGACTTTATCCTGCTACCTAGTAGAATTAACAATTAATTTTGTCTCTTAAGATCAAAAGGATAACTAGAAAGTCTTGTGTTGGTTCAAAAGACCACTAATCTTTCAATTTTTCCAAACATCAATTCCTTTAAATTTATGATTGAATTGTTGAGTTATGGCTTAAACAGGGTTCCGTCACAGCTTGTTGAG
>NW_025822997.1:0-1684 GCF_002878395.1 Capsicum annuum | reverse complement strand
TAATTCTTATATATTGCTCCTGTTGTTGAATGATTAATAATTAAAGAAATGCCTCTATTTATAGAAAATTATAATGCTGAACCAATGAATGCATTCTTTGAAGTGGTGGTTGTAACTGTCAACTTGTAACTTCTCCTTCAAACCTTCACTTTTTTCATTCCTTTATTTGACGGGTGTAAGCTTTGAAGTGAAGATCATCATCACCCATGAACTTTGCTACTTCTTCTAAAAATTTTCACGGTTGTGGCTGTGAAATTGTGGTTACACCCGTGGAATTCTCTTATTTCCTTAATAATTTATTTCTTCTCTTTTATTCTTCTTCCAGTAGAATTTGTCAGAAAATATACAATAATATGATATATTTATTTAAAATAATTAATATTTAATATATAAAAATATATAAATAAATATATTCATCAGGCCATCACCGCGATGCGGCCTTATCACGTTTGGCTGCTGTTTTTCACTAAAAATGTCATAACTTCTCGCCCAAGTATCAGATTTAGGCGAAATTGATATCGTTGAAAAGATAATTCAATTTCCTATAGTTTAGTGGGTCTTGAGCTGAAAAATTCTCAATAGATCAAAAGATATGCTCATTTGAAGTTGATTAAAGTAATATTTTCCTCAAAAATTCAATCGGTAAGGATTATTTTGATTCGTCTAATTGCTGGGAGTTATTTGAGGCCTTAATACACATCAAACTCACTCGTAAAATTACCAAAGGAATAAAATATTCTTTGCATGAGCTTGGAACATGACTCTAATATGGGTTTGGATTTTTGGGGTATTACAATATCTCCTCCTTGGGAACATTCATCCTCGAATGAGACTAGTTAAGCTGAAAACACTGAGAAACTTAGGTTATATGCTGGATATACGTGATGAAAACGTGATTACATGATTGATTCTGAAGCATAACACATGATTGAACTGGTTCTGTGAATGCTTGATTAACATGAGAATGATATGCTGCTAAAACTGATCATGGAAAAGAGAAATTCTAAGAAGGTTGTTACCTTAAGTTGAATCTGAGTTTGCGGAGAAAAGATGAGGGTACTTGGTTCATATATCTGCTTCTGCTTCCCAAATGGCTCTCTCAATGGACTGCTTTCGCTAAAGAACTTTGACTAGGGGAACTTCTTTATTCCTTAATCTACGAATCTGACGATTGAGGATTTCGATTGGGACCTCTTCATAAGAAAGGCTATTCTGAACATCTATGCTTTCTAAGGGAACAACTACAGCTGGATCACTAATGCACTTCTTTATAAAGGAGACATAAAACACTGGGTGCACTGATGCTAAGCCTGCAGGCAACTCAAGCTCATAAGCCACCTTTCCAAAATGGCTCAAAATTCTATAAGGGGAATATATCGGGGACTAAGCTTCCCCTTCTTACCAAACCTCTTTAATCCCTTTATGGGAGAGATCTTTAGATATACAAAATCTCTAACCTTAAATTTAAGGTCCTTCCTTCTCATATCTGCATAAGATTTTTATCGGCTCTGGATGTCTTAAGCCTCTCCCTGATCAATTGTACTTTCTTTAAGGCATCAAACACCAAGTCAGGCCCCACTACCGCGGCCTCACCTACTTCAAACTAACCAATTAGAGATCTACATCTCTTTCCATACAGATCCTCAAATGGAGCCATCTCAATACCGGAATGATAACTATTATT
>NW_025822996.1:0-1378 GCF_002878395.1 Capsicum annuum | reverse complement strand
GTCCTACTTGGAAGCACTAATGCTCAATAGGTATATACGATAGTTATACGATAACCCCGATCATATCACATTGTCATCATTATCATCCTCATTGCATTTCATTCATTTATGCATCTTCAGTGTCAAATTCCTATATTTTATCTTCTACCTATTATTTTGTTTCTTTTACATAACAATTTCCTACTTATGTGCTATATCGAGAACTATTAGTGGAGACAGTGTTAGCTACCGTTTAGGACATTTTCTGCTTGCAGGTGACGTGCTCATAGTATGTATTTATATACCTTATTTTCTCTTTACTCAATCGGCCTATGATACCTACTAAGTACAAATCAACCATACACATCCCTACTGTGCCCTTTTAGTGCAGATTTATATACAAATCAACCATACACATCCCTACTGTGTCCTTTTAGTGCAGATTTATAGCTCTATGCTTTCACAGTCAACCTTTAACCTCCTTCTATCTAGTTTATCCCTTATTTTGTATTCAGAGATAAACTTATGGTTTCTTTTTGGATTTTCAATTGTATTTTCTAACTTCAGTTGTTTGTAGATTGTTCTTACACCCTGATGGGATGGTTTATGGAATTATAGTTATTCCGACATTTGCTATTACTATGCATGAATGGTTAGATTTTGTTCTAGATGTCTTGCCTTTGGATTTTGTTCCATGATTTTCCTTCATATTTTAGTTTTGGTGATTGGATTACTTGTAAAGTCTTAGCTGCGATAAGTACCATCATGTCCTAAGCTTTTGGGTCGTTACAGTAACTATTTAAATTCCTACCAAACATATTATAGTAAAAATGTATTTTCTTAAAGGCCAATGTCACAACCCAAAAACTAAAGGCATGTGGTACTTGTTGCGACAAGGCTTGACAAGTAAGACTATCATCCAAACTTCTATGAAATGAGAAAAGAAACACCAATCTCAAGGCAAGTCTTTTAGAATGAATCCAAACAACGCATATATAATAATAGAAGATAAATACATAACTATGGTACCATAAATCACACCGAAATCCCCTGTCACAGTGTAAGAACCAACTAAGAACATTTCAAAGTCAAAATATACATCTGATAGTCCAAAAAGAACATAATTTGTTTCTGAATATAAAAACAAGACATAAACTAAATGAGAAGAGGTAGTAGATAAAATCTAGAAGCATTGATTGACCACTACCGAAAAAATACTCCAAACATCTACTTTACTCAGTAGATATCATAGGCAGACTGAGTAAAGTAGAAAATAAATTTTATATATACACACTGTGGACACGTCAACCACATTTAGAAAACATTCCAAACGGTAGCCCACACCATTGATGTGCCATAGTTTCATGGCATATTTAATTCTTAAAACAATGAAATTATG
>NW_025822995.1:0-1522 GCF_002878395.1 Capsicum annuum | reverse complement strand
GCAGCTACTGAAAATATTTACATGGGTACTGATTCTACCTACTGAGGTCTGAGCTGGACTGAATCATCCCACTAAGTTCAAGTATACTCAAATATCCAAAATGTACCTATCCAGTTACACATCAATATGACATTAAAGCCTATCTTCATAACTAAAGACTCATTTAAACTACTATAAATACTGAGTATGTAATACTGTGCTTATATGTATACTATAACTGAGCTTTTCTAAAGCTAAGTACTGAGTTCTAATAACTGGGAAACTGATATCTAAATTGACTGATAACTGATTTACTGATACTGATTGATTGTATCTGAGAGTCCTGAATCTATAAACTAAACTGAGTTCAAAACCTAAGACTGAAAGTAAAATTATGGGAGGTAATCATCTAACTGACATGCCCTATATATGAGCTGATAGTGGTCCGATCTGTGACCCCAGTTGGAAGGGTGCCAATACCGTGCCATGGGTACTAATAATGGAAAACTAAGATGCCAAGCCTAACTGATGGGTGACACCTTGGTAGAAGAAGGCGTAATTTAATGAGTGACCCCTGGGAGGTAGTCAAGCCTAGTCTGACGGGTGACTCATCGTCCTGTGCTGGCAACATAGTTCTAGAGTACAGGGACTGCTGCTAATGACTTTTCCTCTATGATGAGGAAGCTATCATTCCTGTACTAGCATGGTGCTTAATCCAACTCCCAACTGAAAGACACTTAACTGATTATACTGAATTGTATTGGGCTGATACTGAGTCTACTGAGTTTTCCTGAGTTTTGTAACTGACTGAGAGTACTACAGATCGTGACATGATTAGGATTCTATGACTGACTCTGTCTCTAAGGGAACAACTAAATTTTTAGGTATTAAATACCCTTAGGACTCAATAGCACAAAACGAAAGGCATAGCATGATCATAAAGGCATAACAATACTTGTTTCTTAACAATGAACTCATTTAGAAATTCTATCAAATACTTGATATACATGAACTTGTGCACGAATACGATCACATAATAATATGTCATGTCTTCACTGGTCAAATCACATAAGCATTTTATCAAACACTTGTAGGCATGACCTTGTACATGATTGGGAAATATTTGTTAGCATGCTAAAATGGCATTATTGTATTCTTATAGACAATTTATCAAACTCATAGGAAGCATACTTAGTTCACTAAATCATTAACACTTAGGGTTAATATTGTTAAAACAATCAACTTGCAAATTTAAGGGTTTATCATGAATATCATATAATTCAACACATACTAGGATCAATTCTTGGAACTTATAATCTAAATCATGGGTTAAAACCCAACAATGACGTGATCATGAATTCAAGTCAACTAAATCATGGAAATTATAAATACATAATATTTTTATTTTGAAAAAAGGTTCTTCTAATTCATGTATGAAACGAACCCATGAATGAACACCTAACATACCTGAGAAGAAGAGTCTTTCAAAGTTCTTAGAGGATTTCTTGATGATTGACCTTGATTCTTGAAGTTAGGGTTTTTA
>NW_025822994.1:0-7131 GCF_002878395.1 Capsicum annuum | reverse complement strand
TAGAACATATCTTCTAGAGAATCTAACGAAAGAGGTAACGAAAACCAGTCATCCCTCAGCACGTTCAGGAAGATCCCCTGAATGAGCATGTCTCCCATGCTGAGTTTAGAGTGTTTTCACCGCCTTAGATTAATTAATGGTTTCTCATAAAATTCATCTAGATGTTATCCTATCTAAGCTTATGTCTAATGCTCCATAGAATAAGAAGCAGAGCCATAGGAGAAAAGGGAGAAAAAATAAGAGGGCTAGAATGTCAAGGCCAAAGAGTGCCCGAACAAATCCCCTTTGTCAGTAATGTGGCAGAAACCACTAGGGTATCTGCAGAGCTGGTAGTGATATGGATTTTGGGTGTGGAAAGCCAGGTCACAGAGTCAGATATTGTCCCCAGTCAGGTTCCTAGGATCAGCATAACCGTCCCCCAGCTCAGTTCAATCACTTGAATTAGTAGGGTGCCGCATCTAGTGCCACCAGTGGGCAACACCCAAATATACTCTATACTCTTCATTCCTGATAGGATCAGGAAAGTTCTCCTGATATGGTCACTGGTATGTTACAAGTTTATCAATTTCATGTTTATGCTTTGTTAGATCCAGGAGATTCTTTGTCCTTTGTTACTCCATATATAGCCGTTGATTTCAGAGTCAATCCTGAAATTCTAGCAGAGACTTTCTCAGTCTCTACCCTAGTGGTTAAATCCATCATAGCTAGGCGGGTATACAGGAACTGCCCATTATGGTATCTCAGAAAATCACTTCAGCAGACTTAGTCGAATTAGAGATGACTGATTTTGATATCATTCTCAAGATGAATTGGATTTATTCCTACTATACCTCAGTCAACTATAGAAACAGAATTATTCAAATTTAGTTTTTGAATGAGCTCGTCCTAGAGTGGAGGGGTAGTACTTCAGCACTTAGGGGTTAGCTTATTTCTTACCTTTGGGCGAGAAAAATTATAACTAAGGGATGTGTCTACCATATCGTTTGAGTCCAAAACTCTAGTTCAGAAACCCCTAATCTTGAATCAGTGTCAGTAGCACGTGAATTCCCAGATGTGTTTCCCAAAGATCTTCCTAAAATTCCTTCCAAAAGGGAAATTGATTTTGAAATCGATCTTCTCCCAGATACTCAGCTCATATCTATTCCTCCATACAGAATGGATCTAGAAAAACTCATGGATTTAAAAGAACAGTTGAAGGATCTCCTAGATAAGGGATTCATCAGACCCAGTGTGTCCCTATGGGGGGCACCAAGTTCTATTCATGCCTAATAAGGATGATTCTATCAGAATGTTTATTGACTACCATCAGTTAAATAAAGTCATGTTCAAGAACAAGTATCTGCTTTCTAGAGTCAATGACTTATTTGACTAAATTTAGGGTGTCAGTTACTTTTCTAAGATAGACCTCAGGTCAAGCTATCATCAGCTCAGTGTCAGGGAATGTGGCATTCCAAAAGCAGCCTTCAGAACCCGGTATGGTTATTTCGAGTTTATAGTCATGTACTTTGTTCTTACTAATGCCTCAGCAGCTTTCATGGGCTTAATGAGTCACGTGTTCAAGTAGTATTTGGACATGTTCATCATATTCTTCATCAATGAAATTCTTGTCTATTTTCATAGTGAGAATGATCACACAGATTCATCTTCGAATCATACTTCAGACTCTCAAAACCATCATTTATCATGATATCTATTCATGAATTATATGTCAACTCTATGATCATGGCTCATAGTCAAGGACGTTAGCAAAAAATCATGTACGCTTACAGTTCATAGTATAAGGAATTCTAGTTCACTTAGTGTTACGAACCATGTTCCATGAATATAGAAAACTTCATACTTGCGTCATGGAGATCATGAATCATGTAATCATGTCATGTTTTACAGTATGCTCAGTTCCCATAACCCATGTTACACTCCTAGCGGTCGGCTAAAATCAGACTACGTCATGAATACCCTTAGTTTAGATCTTTTGATAAATCTATAGTGTTTATATTCTATTTCTTTGACCTCAGATAAGCGTCGATCTTGGTATAGTATTCATACATACTTTAGGTCCTCATGTTTTAACCCTTTAGTGGACTCTCCTTACAAAACAATGTAGTGATAAGTGATTACTTAGATGGGAGAGAGTAAGTGTTTCATGATAAGAAAACATTTTTACATGCTTGTCTTACACGAGGATGTAGCTATGAAGAAAGGATTGAATTTTAGGGTAGTGTATAAGTAATAGCTAGCAAGGGGTTGTATTTAGTTGCTATAGGGGAAAATCATAATTTTTTTTCATTAGATGAGAAGTTGAGAAAATACAGAGTGTGAGTGTCTATTCAGATTCTCGATTCGTGTTAGTTCCCATCACGTAGATATCAGAGCCCAATATTCAATCCCAGTTATAGTCTCAATTATAGTCTCAGTTACTGTCTTAGTTATAGTCTCAGTCACAGTCTCAATCCAGTAATCAGATCAGTAACTCAGTTCAGTTTTAGGTTTGCTTGACCATAGCGTACAGTTATCAGTTATCCAGTTATCAGTATTTTAGTACCTTGGTTTATAGGATATTTCAGAATCATGTTATATGTTTGGTCTTGCATTCTCAAATAATATAATTTTTATGAATTCATGCTCAGTTATCTCATGTTACTCAGTTAGTCCCCTTCTCACATACACAATACTCTATAGTTCTAGTCCAGTTATTCAGACTAAGTACAGTTCAATATTCCATGACCAAGTATTCAGCTATCAGTCATTCAGATAATCAAATAAGTTAGGATGTTTATGCACTCGTGCTCAGCACCCGTGTTAATATTTTTAGTAGTCTTAGGTGATGTGTTGTACTAAGGTGGAGAGTAGAGTTGAGAAAGTATTCGAGGAATATGAAAATTTTTAGTTGTGGTGCAAAAAGGCTTAGTCACTCTAACTTAGATGATGATTCGTAGGCCTCGCCTCATATTACAAAATTTTAGCCAGGATGTGATTTTCTTATTCAGATATTTTTTTCAGCCATGTTAAGATTCTTTGCTTCCTAAAGTCACTAGAACTCTATAGAAAGAGTGCCAAAGAGAGGCTTTAGTCGAGTATAAGTTTTCAGCTTAAGATAGTCTGCAAAGCCCACAATTTAGTTTAGCAGTCAGGCGGACAAGTTCGTATGATTTGGTTTCCCATCTTTCCATCTAGTCACACTATCCGAACTCTCAGAAATGTAATTATTTTAAGATCGAGCAACCATGTGGTTGCGATTTCAGCTCAGTTTAGGTGTCATGCCTCAGTTTTAGATCCCCACTCTGCAGTCACGATTTAGTTCATAGGTGCCCTGTGCATCGTCTTATTTTTCCTCAGTATCTCAGCCAAGTTAGTATTCTTCGAGGGACATAATGTCCCAACGAAGAGATATACTATAATTCCCCAGGCTTTCATGACCTAAACCTTTCGTCTCCTCTTCACATAAGAAATATAGTTTGGAGTAGTGGGTACTCATTAATTGACCCTCGAGTCCAAATATCATTCGTACGCCATGTATCCAGGGGCTCATACCCTTGAGTCCAAATCTCAGTCGTATGCCATGTATCCAGGGGCTCAGTTCAGTTCATGATGTTCAGTTCATGTATTATGTTACAGACTCAGTTATATTCTCATGTTCTCGTTCACGCGTGTTCAGTAAAGGATCTCAAGTTTGAGATCGGTAATTTTATATTCTTGAAGATCCCTCCTATGAACGGGGTAAAGAGGATTGGCAAGGAGGGGGAATTCAGTCCATGATATGTCAACCCTCACAAATTTCTCAGTTATTTTGGAAAGATAGCTTACGAGCTTGAGTTGTCTGCAGACTTAGCTTCAGTGCACCCAGTGTTCCATGTCTCCTTACTTAAGAAATGCATAGGAGAGCCAGAAGCCATAGTCCCTATAGAGGGCATAGATATTCATAACAACCTCTCTTATAAAGAGATCCCAGTCAAAATCCTTGATTATCAGATTCGCAGACTAAGGAACAAAGAAGTTTCTCTGGTCAAAGTTCTTTGGCGGAATAAGTCCATTGAGGGAGCTACTTGGGAAGCAGAAACAAATATGCAGACCAAGTATCCTCATGTCTTCTCTACAAACTCAGACTCAGCCCAAGGTAACAGTTTTTCTTTGAATTTACTCAGTATCATGTTCAGATATAACTACCAACTTGGTATCAATTAATGTTGCATATTCAGTCATGTATTAACGAATCAGTTCAGTCATGTACTCATGCATTAGATATGCATGTTGATTATATAAACTCATCTTATCAGTAATACCAGTCATGTATTCATGAATTATGTTAAGTTATGTACTCATACATCAGATATGCATGTTCAGTATGTAAACTCAGTAGATCAGTAATTTTAGTCATGAAATCATGCTTCAGTTGTGTATGTCCAGTGTCTAAATATAGTCTATTAGTATTCTCCACTTAGTCAGTCTCATTTAAGAATGAATGTTCCCAAGGGAAATATATTATAAGACCCCGCAAAATTCTAAGCTTAACTCAGTCCCTAAAAGTTTGTTAAGGGGTCCCAGACTTAGAAAATTTCAACTAAGTATTCAGACTTAGTATTATATTAGCCTTCGTAAGTTGGAAACAAAATTTCATGACTCATATGACCTTAAAGTATTAATCTTTAGGTTGATTCATGATCTGGAATGTCATTAGGTGTTTATGGACAAGTTTCAAATTTTTCGAACCTCGTTTAGACCATGTTCAAATGACCAAAATAGTGAGTCGATGCGATCTCGAAGCATCGCGTCATCCATCATGTCGACACATAATTGTTCCCTCAGCTCAGTGCAATTTTTAGTAAACCGATGTGGACTCGATGCGACGCACCGTTCATCGTGTCGATTCCATCTATGTGGTGCATCGGTCTGCGCATCGATAGTTGAGTTTTCAGTTATTAGAAGCCACATCCTTATGGGTATTTGGGTATTTTCCCACGTCCTTCATCCCCCCAAAATACAAAAATTAGCCCTCTATTTGCAACATACACTGATTATTCCACAAATTGCTCAAGAACAAAAAACCTAGGTGATTGAATTTTAAATTCAAGGCTCAAGATTCCACTATTAATTTTCAAGAATTTAGCAACCAAGGTATGTGAAGAGTTCATCCAAGGGTGGAATTTTGAGTAATGTGATTTCATGATTTCCATGATTGGATTCAAGTATATTCATGATTATCATATTAATTGGGTTTCTAATCCATGACTAAGTGCAAGATTTATGTGCAAAATAGTTATTGTGTATGTAGTATCATGTGGATTCATTTTGAAGTCTTGAAATTGTGAACTTGGTGTTGAAATTGTGATGCTCATGTATTGATTAGCACTATGTGCATATACAGTGCCTTCCAAGGGGTTTTATGAGTTGTTCATATGAACGTAATAGTGAGATTATACCATGATAGCATGTATACTAGTTCATGCCATTCAAGTGTTTGATAAAATGCCTTTATAGATGTATTATGAATCAAGTGTGCATTTTTATACTAAGCAAGGTCATGAGATGCTTTATTTTCATACTATCGAGTCCTAGGGTATTTAATACCCGATAATTTAGCTGCTTACCTAGATCCAGTGTCAGTTACAGAATAGTCTCAGTCATGTCATGATCAGTAGTACTCTCAGTCAGTTACAAGACTCAGAAAAATTTAGTAGACTCAGTATTAGTCCAGTCTAGTTCAGAATTCAGTTTAAACCTCAGTAAACTCAGTCAGCTAACAAAATTCAGTAGTATTTCATCAGTTAACAAAAAATCAGTAAACTCAATAACAATTCATTTAGGCCTAGTGTGAACTAAGAAATCAATTTAGTATCCATTCAGTTGGGAGTAGGATTCAGCACCGAGCGAACCCAGGGATGGGGGCATTCCTACCAGCAGAGGGTTTGGCCCTTAGCAGCAATCCCTGCGTTATAGAATTACATAGACAGCATAGGTTGAGATATCTTCCTGACAAACATTATGAGTGTTGATACATCTTATTCGAGTTTTCCTACCAACAAGGGTTGACGAAAGAGCTTTCTGTCAGAGAGGATTAACTCACAGCTTGTCTTTACCTGTGGCACGATACTGACATCCTTTCAACTAGGGTTATAGGTTGGACCCTCAATCTATTCTGAAAGGGCCATGTCAGTTAGATGATTACCTCCCACAGTCTCAGTTTAGATTCAGTCTCAGTACAGAACTCAGTTCAGTTTTACAGATTCAGGACTGTCAGACACAGTCACTCAGCTCAGTATAGAACTCAGTATAGTTCCATAGAATCAAGACTATCAAATACAGTCATTTAGTTATTAGTAGTATAATATCCATAAACTTATATATCAGTTAATCAGTATTAGATTCAGTATCCAGTGCAGTCACGATCTCAGTTATAGTATACGTATTCATGCATGCACTCGTATTCAATTTTATTCATGTCATTCAGCCAGTATTGTTCATGCATATGAACCCATGCACTTTATCCTACCTTACTTAGCATACCAGTACATTCAAAGTACTGACGCATACTTTTCTCTTGCTCTATGATGTCTTATATCATAGGTTCAGACGCACGTGCTCCTAACCACCCTTAACAGTTTCAGATTTTTAGTAGTCAAAGTTAGTGGTAAGTCCTCATAGTTTGAGGACATGATTATTTTCTTTAGTATTTTAGTTTAGAAATACAATTTTAGTAATTGGATTTAGTTGGGGACTTGTCCCGTCAACTCCATATTTCAGACAGTTTAGAGGCTTTTTAGACTAGAATATTTTCAGACAGATGTTTCAGTTTTGGTATTGCTTTACCGTATTCAGTTTTATTTTAGTATTAAACCTTATGGCAAGTTTTTAACTAATTTTTGCATATTTAAACTATTATTATTTAGGTATTACAACAGGTACCAGTCATGGGTTACTTATGGTCCTTCAGGATTATGAGCACCGTGTAGCATCCGGGGTACAGATTTGGAGCATCACAATAATAGTCGAAGATAATCACAATAACCTTAACACATATCGACCAATATTCATTTCCCGGGGGGGTGATGGATGAGTAAGGCATTCATCGGCATTGATGGCCATGCGACTGAGTAAACTCCTTAGCATATTATCCAAAGTTTGAATTTGGTTCGA
>NW_025822993.1:0-1090 GCF_002878395.1 Capsicum annuum | reverse complement strand
GCTTCCCATGTAGTAGTAAACAGTAGGTCCAGAATGAACAAGTTCGTGTCTGGGGTTTCAGAAAGTACAGTTAAGGAGTGCAGAATTGTAACGCCCTGGAAAACAGGTTTCGGAGTGTCACACGGTGATTGAGGCTACGAGTAGCCCCAAGCTAACCCTTTGAGCCATTTTCATTCAGTTCAACACAAATCAATGGGGTTTCCATAAATAACCCTCAAATATCAACAGATTAATCATCATCCAAGAATAAAAGAATTTAAGAAAGATAACAAAATACGACTTATTAGTCAATTCCCAACATCTATACTAGTTCGACAAGCCTCTAAGAAAATCAATAAAACCAGCGAGCCGTTGAGACATGCCCCAACTGACTCATACTTAGTTATCAAATGTAAACAATTTACGTGAAACCAACATCAAACATCACATTCTCGAAACATGAGGACTCACCACAATAGAGGATGTAGAATAGCTTGCTCGAAGAATCACTGTCGAACCTGGAACAGAGCACCTGAACCTATATTCCAAGAAAATGTAGCCCACATCCAAAGGTGTGGGTCAGTACCATGGAAAGGAACCGAGTATATGGGGGTGTATACAGTTGTATAAACATCATCATCATAAATATTTATAAGAAATATGCACGATGTATGAAAGACTCACATAGCCCGAAGAAAATCATCATAATCATGAGAGGATGAAATAAGTACAATAACATATATGAGTCATCATATAATTTGTCAATCACTTTCAGTTCATAAAGAATATCAATTCTCATAATGTAAATATCATTTAAATCTTTTAAAATAATAACTTTCACTATTCCACTTTCAAATCACTTCACCATTCACCATAGAAACAAGGAAACACACACACACTGGGAGATCCTATAACCGACATAAACCATGTGAGCTACATGGAGTCCAACTTACAACCCACGTTGGGGAGAGCCATCCTATCCTCACCATCGGAGTAGAACTATCGATATCAAATCCACACAAACTAGTGATTATTATATAAATTAGCCTCAGGCTCGCTCATACGGGGGCATGTAGTTCTAGGGAAGTAAGGTCGATTTATACCTCCCACT
>NW_025822992.1:0-1003 GCF_002878395.1 Capsicum annuum | reverse complement strand
TACATAATGATCTGGGTGATATACTATATATCAATGGAAAGATCTGCGATTCCTCTTTCCAATGAAATTGGTTTCATCCAATTTGTGTATCGGAGCAAATAGTTATCGTTGATCTACTTTAGCCTACCAAAAGTGAATTTTTGGGTCAACTTCAAACAATCATAACTCCTCGTAAACAATGATCTGGATGAGATACTATATATCAACGGAAAGCTATGAGAGTCCTCTTTCTAATAAAATTAGTTTCTTCCAATTTGGATATCGGAGTAAAACGTTATAGTTGACCTACTTTAGACTATCAAAACAATCCACCAAAGGACAGATTTGAGAATTATTTAATATTTTTAAGGGCATTTTGGTCATTATGACTTTAGTTCATGGACAAGAATTGTCCATTTATACCTATATTGAGCCAAAAAATTCATGTTCTTCAATCAAAAACATTGAGAGAACTAAACCCTAGGTCCATTTTGAGCTCCAAATATCTTTCAATTTCACCGTAGAAATTCAAATTTGATCCGATAATTGAACTAATCATCTCGAGAACTTCGAGAAGCACCACTTTTTTGGGTGAACAGGATTCCATAACAAAAAGGTCAATTTCAAGGTATGTGGGGTTTTGAACAAGAGTAATCTTCCGTTCTTGTACCCAAAACTTTAATTTTATTATAGTTTTACATAATTTTGCAAGTGAGAGTATGTCTAAATAATTTGATTATGAGATTATGATGGTTGAATGAATAGACTTTAATTTATATGATTATCTCAATGTTTTCATGATATGATTTAATAATTATCATTGCGAATTACACACTTTTACCATGAGGTGGTATTTTGAATGATTTTGGGACGCATGTGGAGATGGTATTTTGGAATAATATTTTGAGGTATGTGTCAAGCTATAGGCTTCTCAATGACGATTTGAATGATTGAATATATATTTGAGACCTGAGATATCTTGATATCTATAATTGTAAATTTCATAGTTTTATTTTGACTGATT
>NW_025822991.1:0-1572 GCF_002878395.1 Capsicum annuum | reverse complement strand
CCTAAGGGTATTTAATACCTAAAAATTTAGTTGTTCCCCTAGAGACAAAGTCAGTCATAGAATCCTAATCATGCCACGATCTGTAGTACTCTCAGTCAGTTACAAAACTCAGGAAAACTCAGTAGACTCAGTATCAGCCCAATATAATTCAGTATAATCAGTTATGTGTCTTTCAGTTGGGATTTGGATTAAGCACCAAGCTAGTGCAGGAATGATAGCTTCCTCATCATAGAGGCGAAGCCATTAGCAACAGTCCCTGTACTCTAGAACTATGTAGCCAACACAGGACGAAGAATCACATGTCAGACTAGGCTTGACTACCTCCCAGGGGTCACTCATTAAATTACGCTTGCTTCCACCCAGGTGTCACCCATCAGTTAGGCTTGGCATCAGTTTTCCACTATTAGTGCCCAAGGCACGATGTTGGCACCCTTCCAACTGGGGTCACAGATCGGACCACTATCAGCTCAGATATAGGGCATGTCAGTAAGATGATTACCTCCCGCAATTTTAGTTTCAGTCTTAGGTTTAGAACTCAGTTTAGTTTATAGATTCAGGACTGTTAGATACAGTCAATTAGTATCAGTAAAACAGTTATCAGTCACTTTAGATATCAGTTTCCCAATTATCAGAACTTAGTATTTAGCTTTAGAAAAGGTCTGTTATAGTATACATATAAGCACAGTATTTACAGTAGTTTCAGTTATGCATGTACTTTTATATTTAGTTACTCTATATCATTCAGTTAGTTAGTATTTATGCATATGAACCCTTGCATTTGGCCTTACCTTATCTAGCATACCATTATATTTCTACGTACTAAGGCATACATTCTTGCGCTATGATGTTCCATATCATAGGTTCGGACGCTCAGGTCCCCAACCGCACATAGATAGATTAAGATTCTGCCAACCATGTTAGAGTTAGTAGTGAGTCCTCATCTATTGAGGATATTTTTTATTCAGTAGTTTAGTAGTTGAAGTTAGTTGGGGGATTGTCCCATCAACTCCATTTTTAGACAATTTAGATTAGAGGATTTTAAAATAGATTTTTAGATAGAATTCGGTTTTATGAATTGTTATTTCATATATTATATTTTATCAGTATTTTAGATTTTGAAATTTATGCAAGTTCAGCCTAATTCCCTATTTATTTTAGTATTATTATCCAGTGCTCACAATAAATATCAGTCATGGGTTAGCTTGTGGTCCTTCGGGATTGTAAGCACCATGTGATGACTAGGGGGTAGTCTTGGGTCATTACACCCAAGTTAATAGTTTTAAAGGCATGCTAAACCCAATTTCCTTTCCCAGCATAGTTATATATATGTGTGTATACTTGTGTTCATATGGTTGGTTTACTTGGTTTTACTAGATGGCATTATTTTATCCTTATCCTAAGTTCATGCTAGTATTCACTTGCTATCCCATCTTTAAGAGGCTGTATCCTCACATGATGTATGAACTGGCCATTTTACTCCTCCTGCTTATTGATCGAATTTAGGATCAAATATTTGATAAAAATCGAGCTTCCATATTCTATAAGTCTCTATTTTTTTTATCATGGATGTCT
>NW_025822990.1:0-1938 GCF_002878395.1 Capsicum annuum | reverse complement strand
AAATTTGAGTTGGTAAGTTACTTAGTCACTTTCGATATGGTTAAGTATGAGGACTTTAATGGTGATTTTTGTGTTATGAATATGGTTTGTTAGTTGAATTATTTACTTGAAAATGGTTAAGTATAGGGAGTTTAAAGGTGATTTTTGTGTTATGAATGTTAGTTGGTAAGCGACTATGTCACTAGAAAATGGTTAAGTATAGGGATTTTGAAGATGATTTTTGTATTTTAAATTTGAGTTGGTAAGCTACTTAGTCACTTAAAAATGGTTAAGTATAGGATTTTTATAGGTGATTTTTGTGTTTTGAATATGGTTTTTTAGGTGAATTATTCACTTGAAAATCATTATGTAGAGGGAATTTAAAGGTGATTTTTGTGTTTTGAATGTGAGTTGGTAAGTGACTAAGTCACTCGAGTTTAATTAAGTGTAGAGATTTTGAAGATGATTTTTGTGATTTGAATTTGAGATGGTAAGTTACTTAGTCACTTTGAAAATGGTTAAGTATATGGACATTAAAGGATGATTTTTGTGTTATGAATATGGTTTGTTAGATGAATTATTCACTTGAAAATGGTTAAGTATATGGACTTTAAAGGTGATTTTTGTGTTTCGAATGTGAGTTGGTAAATGACTAAGTCACTAGAAAATTGTTAAGTATAGGGCATTTGAAGATCATTTTTGTAATTTTAATTTGAGTTGGCAAGTTACTTAGTCACTTTGAAAATGGTTAAATATAGGGACATTAAAGGTGATTTTTGTGTTATGTATGTGAGTTGGTAAGTTGCTAAGTCACTAGAAAATGATTAAGTATAGGGATTTTGAAGATGATTTTTGTGATTTGAATTTGTGTTGGTAAGTTACTTAGTCACTTTGAAAATCGTTAAGCATATGGACATTAAAGGTGACTTTTGTGTTATGAATATGGTTTGTTAGATGAATTATTCATTTGAAAATGGTTAAGTATATGGAATTTAAATGTGATTTTTGTGTTTTGAATGTGAGTTGGTAAGTGACTAAGTTAGTAGAAAATGGTTAAGTATAGGGAATTTGAAGGTGATTTTTGTGTTTTAAATTTGATTTGGTAAGTTACTTAGTCACTTGAAAATGGTTAAGTAGAGGAACTTTAAAGGTGATTTTTGTGTTTTGAATATGGTTTGTTAGGTGAATTATTCACTTGAGAATGGTTAAGTATAAGCACTTTAATAGGTGATTTTTGTGTTTTGAATGTGAGTTGGTAAGTAACTAAGTCACTAGAAAATGGTTAAGTATAGGGATTTTGAAGATGATATTTGTGATTTGAATTTGAGTTGGTAAGTTACTTAGTCACTTTAATAATGATTAAGTACAAGGACTTTATTGGTGATTTTTGGGTTATGAATATGTTTGTTAGGTGAATTATTCACTTGAAAATGGTTAAGTATTGGGAATTTAAAGGTGATTTTTGTATTATGTATGTGAGTTGGTAAGTGACTAAGTCACTAGAAGTGATTTAGTATAGGTATTTTGAAGATGATATTTGTGATTTGAATTTGAGTTGGTAAGTTACTTTGTCACTTTGAAAATGGTTAAGTATAGGGACATTAAAGGTGATATTTGTGCTATGAATATTGTTTGTTAGATGAATTATTTGCTTGAAAATGGTTAAGTATATGGACTTTAAAGGTGATTTTTGTGTTTTGAATATGAGTTGGTAAGTGACTAAGTCACTAGAAAATGGTTAAGTATAGGGATTTTGAAGATGATTTGTGTGATTTGAATTTGCGTTGGTAAGTTACTTTGTCAGATTGAAAATGGTTAAGTCTAGGGATATTAAAGTTAATTTTTGTGTTATGAATATGGTTTGTTTGGTGAATTATTCACTCTAAAATGGTTAGGTATGGGGACTTTAAAGGTGATTTTTGTGTTTTGAATGTGAGTTAGTATGTGACTAAGTCACTA
>NW_025822989.1:0-6919 GCF_002878395.1 Capsicum annuum | reverse complement strand
ACTATCACGCCAAGCCACTGGAATCCACTAGAAACTGTTAAAAAGGACGACTGGGAAATTGACCTGTGGCGCGATGAGGTACAATCGCGGAGCGCCACTGGAAATTGACAATTATGAAAATAACTGGTGGTGCGAGTGGTGGTATCGCGTTGACATACTAGATGAGACCTGGAAGTTCACCGCGATGCGGGGTTATCATATTGGCTCATTGGTTTCTGACAATTGCCATTTGGCATGCCTCCGCGACACGCTGAAGTGCCAATTGGCACACTGTTTTACTAAAATGGCTCTAACTCTTCACCCGAATATTGGATTCGGGCAAACTTTATATCATTAGAAAGCTAACTGAATTTCTTATGTGTTGGCAAGCTCTAAAATAAAAAATACATAGTATTTCAAAAAATTTATATAGGGTAACCCATGTACTGAGGGTTAATTTAAGTTAGAAAAATATGGGGTATTACAATATCTCTCCCGTGGGAACATTCGTCCTCGAATGAGACTGACTAAGCTGAGAAACACTAATAGACTGAGTGTACACACTAAACATGCATACTAAAACATGACTACATGATTGAACTACTGACAAGCAGAGTTCTCATACTGAACATGTATATCTGATGCATGGAATACATGACTGAAGTTACTGATAAGCTGAATTTTCATATTGAACATATATATCTGATGCATGATTACATAACTGAGCTGATTTATGAATGCTGGACTTAATATACAATGGTAACTGATACTAATACTATAAATGTAACTAAACATGGAACTAAGTATAGCTAAGAAAGACTGTTACCTTAAGCTGAATCTGAGTTTGCGGAGAAAAGGTGAGGATACTTGGTCTGCATATCTGCTGCTGCTTCCCAGTAGCTCCCTCAACGGACTGATTTCACCAAAGAAATTTAACCAAGGGAACTTCTTTGTTCCTCAGTCTGCGAATCTGATGATCGAGGATCAAGACTAAAACCTTTTTGAAAGAGAGATAATTCTGAATATCTACGCCCTCTAAGGGAACTATGACTGCTGGGTCACAAATGCATTTCTTTAGTAAGGAGACGTGGAATACTGGGTGTACTAAAGCTAGATCTGAAGGCAACTCGAGCTCATAAGCTACCTTTTTAAAATGACTGAGAATTCTACAAGGACCGACATATTGGGCATTGAGCTTTCCCTTCTTACCGAACCTCTTTACTCCCTTCATGGGAGAGATTTTCAAGAACACTAAATCATCAATCTCAAACTCGAGATCCTTTTTCCTCACATCTACATATGATTTTTGTCGGCTCTAGGCAGCCCTAAGCCTTTCTCCGATTAACTGAACCTTCTCTAAGGTATCAAACACTAAGTTAGGCCCTACTATTTCAGCTTCACCTACCTCAAACCAACTAATTAGAGATCTATATCTCCTACGGTAGAGAGCCTTAAACAGGGCCATCTGAATACTGGAATTATAGATATTATTGTAAGCAAACTCGATCAAAGGCAAGTGGTCATCCCAACTATCCTTAAAATCGATAGCGTAGGCTCTTAGAATATCTTCTAGAGTATGAATGGTCCTTTCTGCTTGACCATCTGTCTGAGGGTGGAAGGTTGTACTGAGGTAAACTCGGGTACCAAGACCCTTTTGGAATGCTTTCTAGAAATGAGAGGTAAACTCAGTACCTCTATCTGAGATGATGGATACTAGGACTCCGTGTAACTTGACCAACTCTCTGATATAGAGTTTGGCGTAGTCCTCAGCTGAATAGAAAGTATGAACTGGCAAGAAATAATCTAATTTAGTCATCCTATCTATGATAACCCAAATAGAATCATGTTGATGATGAGTACAACGCAAACCCGTCACAAAGTCCATGTTCACTTCCTCCTATTTCCATGTAGGAATACTGAACTCCTGCATGGACCCACTAGTCTTTTGATGCTTAATCTTAACCTGATGACACGTAGAGCACTTAGCTACAAACTCTGCAATATCCCTCTTCATCTCACTCTACTAAGATCTCCCACAAATCACGATACATCTTAGTGTCCCCTAGATGAATAGAGTATCATGCACCATGCGCTTCTACAAGAATTCATTGCCTCAAGTCATCTATACTTGGCACACATAAACGACCCCGACAACACAACACACCATCTCCCTCTTGGGAGAAAACCTCTATTTTCTGTTCTCTGACTGACTCTTTCAACTTAACAAGGTTAGGATCTATATCCTGCTTTTCCTTCACTTTGGAAACTAGAGATGATTTTGAACTATTCTGCACCCACACACTACCCTCTATTGAATCGACTAAGCGAACACCTAGTCGGGCAAGCTGGTGAACTTCCTGAACTAACTCCTTTTTATCATTCTCAAAATGAGCAACACTACCTATAGACAATCTACTGAGAGCATCAGCCACTATATTGGCCTTACCCGGGTCATACATAATACTCATATCATAATCTTTTAATAACTCTAACCACCTTCTCTGACGCAAGTTTAAATCTTTCTGAGAGAACACATACTGAAGGATTTTGGGATCTGTGAACACATCAACAAGCACCCTATACAAGTAATGCCTCCAAATCTTTAAGGCAAATACTACAACTGCTAACTCGAGATCATGAGTCAAATAATTCTTCTCATGGGGCTTAAGTTTTTTGGAGGCATAGACTATAACCTTACCTCTCTGCATAAGAACACAATCTAAACCTACTCTGGATGCATCACACTACACAACAAACCCATCTGAACCATCTGGTAGAGTCAAGATTGGGGTTGAGGTGAGTTGAGTCTTTAACTCCTGAAAACTCTTCTTGTAGAAATCTGACCACTGAAACTGGACTTTCTTCTAAGTCAATCTGGACATGGGGGATGCAATAGACGAAATCCCTTCAACAAACCAATGGTAATAGCCAGCTAAATCCAAGAAACTCCAGATATTCAATGGGATATAGGTCTAGGCTAGTTTCTCACCGCCTCGGACTTTTGAGGATCAACTCTAATGCCATCATTGAAAATAATATGACCAAGGAATACTATTGACCTTAGCCAAAATTTGCACTTACTGAATTTGGCAAATAACTGATGAGTTTTGAGAGTCTGATGTACGATTCTGAGGTGATCTACGTGATCGTTCTCTCTACGAGAATAGACAAGAATGTCATCGATGAAGATTATGACGAACATGTCCAAGTACTTCTTGAACACACGGTTCATCAAGTCCATGAAAGTTGTTGGGGAATTTGTAAGACCAAATACATGACTAGAAACTCGAAGTGACTATACCGTGTTCTGAAATCTATTTTTAGAATATCACATTCTCTGACTCTGAGCTGATGATAGCCTAATCTGAGGACTATCTTAGAAAAGTAACTAGCACCTTGACGTTGGTCGAACAAGTCATTGATTCTAGGAAATGGGTATTTATTCTTGACTGTGACCTTGTTCAACTGACGGTAGTCTATACACATCCTAAGAGAATCGTATTTGTTACACACGAATAAGACTGGTGTGCCCCACAGAGAAATATTGGGTCTGATGAATACCTTATCTAGGAGATCCTTCAACTATTTTTTTAAATCATTGAGTTCTGCTGGTGCCATTCTGTATGACAGAATAGATATGGGATGAGTATCTGGAAAAAGGTCTATTCCGAAGTTTGTTTCCCTAACGGGAGGAACTCCAGGAAGATCTTTGGGAAACACATCTGAGAATTCATTTACCAATGGAACTGAATCAAGACTAAGAGTCTCTGAACTAGAGTATTTGACTCATACAAGATAGTAGACATATCCCTTGGAAATCATTTTTCTCGCTCTAAGGTATGAAATTAAATGACCCTTAAACGTTGTGGTACTACCCCTCCATTCAAGGACTGGTTAATTTGGAAACTAAAAATGAACTATTCTATTTCAATAATCAATTGAAGTATAGCATAAATGGAGCCAATCTATGCCGAGTACATGAAAATCTGCTATTTCTAGCTCTACAAGGTCTGCTGAAGTAAATTTCTGAGATATCATAACCGGATAGTTCCTGTATACCTATCGGGTTATGATATATTTACCCACTGGGGTAGAAACTAAGAAAGGCTTTTCTAGGATTTCTGGACTAACTCCGAAGTTAACGGCTATATAAAGAGTTACGAAAGATAAAGAAGCTCCTTAATTAGTAAGGCATGAATATGTAAATGGAAGATCTGTAACGTACCAGTGACCACATCAGGAGAATTTTCCTAATCTTATCTGGACAGAAGTGCATAAAGTTTGTTTGACATTGCCCACTGGTGGCACTGGAAGCGGCACCCTACTGATTCGGGCAACCTGACTGAGATGAAAGACGTTTATACTGACCCTGAGAACCTGACTAAGGATAATATCTGACTCTGTGGCCTGGATTTCCACACCCGAAAAAAACATCACTTCCAACTCTGCACACATCCTTATGGTTTTTGCCACGTGTCTGACAAAGAGGATTTGTTTGTGCACTGCTATACTACCTTGAGATTTAGAGCCTGGCACCCTATCTTTGTTACCATTTCTGAACTTAGGTACTGGAGCATTGGCTGAGGACGGAGATGGAACTGAATATTTTAGGCAAAACTGGAACAGTTATCGCCCTCTGACTTAGGCTGATTAAAATTGAAGCTACCCGTTCTAGTTCTTTTGCTTTGCCTCTCTCTCTCTCTCTATATATATATATATATATTCTTAGCCTCTTCTATCTGCTGAGCATAAACCATGAGCCTGGATATATCCATCTCCTTAATCAACATCATAGTTCTACACTCTTTAACCACACTAGCAAATACCCCAGACACAAACTTGCTCATTTTAGACCTACTATATGCCACTGCATGGGGAGCAGACCTGGCTAACTGAGTAAACTTGAGGGAATACTTTTTCACACTTACACTGCCCTGCCAGAGATTGATGAACTCTAACACCTTAGCTTCTCTCAGCTCTAAGGGAAAGAATCTATCTACGAAAGCAGTAGCAAACTCTTCCCACTCTATGGGCTCTGCATCTGTGCCACTGTCTACCTTCCACTACTTAAATCACGTATGAGATACATCTTGTAGCTGATAGGTAGCTCACTCAGCATTCTCACTGTAAGTTACTCCCATAATATATGTGACTTTCTGAACCTGATCGAAGAACTACTATGGATCCTCTTCTGACGTAGATCCTGAGAATAGGAGAGGATTTATTTGGGTTAAGTCCCAAATCCTGGATATAGAGGTATTGGCCACTAGGTTGGCCTGAACAACAGTTGGTCGTTCATTCTAGAGTAGTAAACACAGCTCTGAGTTCTACATAAGAGATATGCTCGTCCAAGGGATCTGCCTGAACAAGATGAGGTGCTGACTGATTTTTGGTTCTCTTTTCATTAGTCTTTTTGGGAGGCATGTTATGTAAATAAAAGGAAGAAACGGATTAGAATGAGAGTTTAACTTGATCTCATACTCACTCGCACGAAATGAATACTAAAAGAAGGAAAACTTTTCCTAAAACACCTCATAGCCTCCTGTCCATAAGTGTGGCACGCTACACACCCATACACAAGACTCTACTTGATGTGGCTTTTAGAATCCTTAGGACTCTATTGAACCTTAAGCTCTGATACCAAGTTTGTAACACCCCGATTCTATACCCCGGACGCTACACGATGCTTACGACCCCGAAGGACCATAAGCTAATCCATGATTGATATATGTTATGAGCACTGAATAATAATATTGTAATAAATACGAAAAAATAGGTTGAAATGCCATAAGGTTCAAAACTGAAATAGTGATAAAGTGTAGCAACTAAATAATAATCTGTAAACTGAATACTATTTGAAAGTCTAGTCTGAAAAGCCTCTAAACTGAATTGTCTAAATACGGAGTTAATGGGATAAGTCCCTAACTAACTCCATCTACTGAAAATACTACATCTATTGAATAACTGAAATAATAAAATATTCTCGATAGATGAACACTCACTACTAACTCTGACACTGCTGGCTGAATCTGAATCTGTCTATACGCGGTTGGGAACCTAAGCTTCCAAACCTATGATATGAGACATCATAGTACAAAGAAAAAGTATGCGTCAGTCCGTGGAATATAATGGTATGCTAGATGAGGTAAGGCTAAATCCAAGGGTTCATATGCATGAACAATAATTAACTGAATGATATAGAGTAACTGAACATGAGAGTACATTGATAACTGATACTGCTGTAATTATTGAGTATGCACTACTATGCATATAAATAAGGCAAAATGACCTTCTGGACCCCTGTACTATGTCGGTTTTGTAAGTTGAACACTTCTACTTACATGTTTGTCATCTGGACTCCTGCACCCACTAAAAAGCAACATTTTAAACCCTTTATTGGTGAGTGTAACACACTCCCCCCCACTCCAGCTGCCACGTTAGCTTCCACGTCTACCACGCTTGCCACGTGTGCCACATCATCTAAAAAAAAGTATTACATTAAATTTCAAGTCATTTTTAAAATGCTACATAACAAATTAAATATAAAAATTGATTTAATTAAATAAAAAAATATTATAAGTTGTAAAAAAATTTGAATAATCATGTTTTTATTTTTGCTCACAAATTAAACATCAAATCCATTCCAAATAATTAAAATTCTTCTCCAACTAATTTAAATTTTTAACTATAAATTCATATATACAAACATAATAAATTTTTTATTTATAAATTTGAATAACTTTAACAAATTCACAAAAAATTTAATTTTTTTCAAGCAAAACTCACTAATTTTTTTCAATATTCACTATCACTCACTTTCAATTTAAATTTAAATTTCAATCCCCAAAAAAATAATAAGATTTCAAATTTAAATTTTAATTAAAAAAATGAAAAGAATTGAATTGAGAGAAAAAATTAAAATAAAAAATAAAAAGTAAAC
>NW_025822988.1:0-1316 GCF_002878395.1 Capsicum annuum | reverse complement strand
CATAAATGTACCGAGTATGTAGATGAGGTAGGCTAATGCAAGGGCTCATGTATGCACGATATCTAAACTGAATAATCATGAAGATACCACATGATTACACATATATGAATGCACAGACCATGAACACAATCATCACAACTCTAGATACTGAAACTCGGATACCACTTTACTGCAGACTGAACTCGCTACTAACACTGAGATACTGAATCACTGACTCATCTAATACTGATAATTGAGATTCTGGACGTACTCACATTACGAACTGAATTTTGAGCTTACTACTTTCGACTGACAGGATTAGAGATCAACTTTTCTAACATATTATTCCATAAGGGATTATCAATGATAACAAGTATGATCATGTTTGAATCTGACATTAATAATACTCAATAGAATCTGAGATGGAGATCAATCCTATCTGACGGGAGATCTCCAAATATGATAATAAGAATACTCAACATTTTTTGAGAATGAGATCAAGCCTCTCTTATGGGAGATCTCTAGATATGATAATAAGAATTAGTAGATGAGACCAAGCCTATCTGACGGGATGGTCCATGAATCAATGAAACTATCTGAATTCCTCACTGAGATAGAAAACTGTACCACACAGTCCTCATTTTTTAAGATTGATACTGAAACTGCAACTGTGGGATGTAGTTACTTAACTGACATGCCCTAACCTACCACAGGTGGGGTCCAACCTATAACCCCAGTTGGAAAGGTGTCAATATCGTGCCACGGGTAGATACCTCTCTAGTCAAGCCTCTTTGACGGGATGACCCTCGCAGGAAGTTGGCCTGAGGCAATATAATAGTCAAACCTCTCTGATGGTGATAGCCTCTACTGATGAGGACTCTGTATCCTACAATGGCTGTACAGTTCTGGAGTTCACAGATTGCTCCTAGCGACTTGGCCTCTCTGACGAGAGAACCGTCATCCCTTCCCTCGCTCGGTGCTAGCTTCTACTCTCAACTGAAAGACTCTGAACTAAAATCTCAACTGAACACAACTGAACTGAATCTGATACTGATCATGTTTCTCAAAAGATCTAACTAAGTTACACTAAGATTACTTAGTTCCGTATCTAATGAAAAAGGTATCAAATTATGGTATTTGACTGACGATACAGAGATTGAATAGATTACTCAAATCACTTCTGAGATTAGAATTGAATCACCTGAATACTATTATATTAGAGTTGATTGCAGGGTTGAGGTTAGATTACTAGTGATATAGAGATTACAGAGATAACTGAGATTATTGAGATTTCTTAAGTTCTACACTTTTCTGAGGATACAGAGTTCTATAGTTCA
>NW_025822987.1:0-1026 GCF_002878395.1 Capsicum annuum | reverse complement strand
CTAGCACTGACCGGCAGTAGTGCTAGATGAAGTACCATGAGTAGGGGCGGGATGGGGTGCAAAAGTTGGTGCACTAGTAGCCTGTGCCTAAGGTCGGGCATCTCTGTTCCCCTATCTAGCAAGAGGACAATCTTTAAGTCTGTGGCCCTGCTTGGTATAATCAAAATATCCCCTCAAATATACGAAACACTTATTAGGATGATCCCCAACACATTTAGCACAAAGAGGATAATGGGGCCTATTACCAGCACTATTCTGCGACCTAGACATAAAGGATCTGCCCCCTTGCCCCTGCCTACTTCTAGGCACGGGAGCACTAGCTGATGAAAGCGCTGGCATAGATGGATGCCTCTAAAACTGAGGGTGGTTCTCTCCATTGAACCTAGGCTGGCTATACTTATGCTGCTCAGATCTAGCCCTCTTGTTACCCCTCAGTCGATCTTTCTCCATAATCTTATCCGTCTCTATCTACTGGGCATGCATTATCAACCTATCCAGATTTATATCCCTATGCATTATTGCAGTCCTACACTCCTTCAGTACTAACCTAGAAACACCGATCACGAACTTGCTCATACTAGCCTGGGTGTAAAAAATCAAATCAGGTGCATACTTGGCCAACTGATTGAACTTCAATTAGTGCTCCTTAATAGTCATGGATCCCTTTCTCAAGTTCATAAAATCCTCAATATTTTCTTCCCTCATCTCAAGAAGAAAGAACTTATCCAAAAATACATTTTGGTACACCTGCCAAATCATAAGAGAAGCATCCTCACCACTACCCTTCCTCCATGAACAACCCAGTCATAAGCTATGTCCTTTAACCTATAAGAATCCAACTCAACACTTTCTTCCTCAGAAATTTGCATCATCTGCGTGATCTTTCTTACCTTCATAAGGTACAATTGTGGGTCCTCACCAGCCTTGGACCCATAAAACTTTGGCGGATTCATCTGCATAAAATCATGGATTCTAGATACGACTATATCACCTCCCTACTGATTAGAAACTGTGTCCTGGTTATTG
>NW_025822986.1:0-3072 GCF_002878395.1 Capsicum annuum | reverse complement strand
ATATTGTTTTGAAAAAAATTGTCAATATCAATTTAACTATATGCGGTACTTCTACCTCTTAAATACATACTATATGATTTTGAATCCAAGAATGCTTGCTCTTCTCCTAAATACTGATCTTAGTTCAACTCAAAGAGATTATGCTCAAATTGCTCAAGCTTGTGGACAGTCCCTGATAACATCGACACCATGGATTCAAATTGTTAAGTGTTCATTCATAAGAATAACTGATAAAACTAAGCCAAGAAAATAACAAAAAGTACATAATATGACATTACAAATACAAATATATTTAAGCTATTGTATACGATTATTATTTGCACGTTCTTGGTTCGAACAGCTTTGCCTGCTCTATTATTCTGCAGATTCCACAAGCTTTTGAGTATCCTGTACGTCCAATGTCCATCTCGTTTGAAACACGTGTAGTTTTTTCAGCTCCTTTCTTTCAAATAAATGTCTCAATGCAAACCATTTTAAGGGCGCTTACAGCCAGTTTGCTTCATCTCCAAGTAATTAAAATGACACTCGATATGTCTCAAAATATTTCACTGTGCTATAATATTCACTGACCAAATCATGTGTAGCCCTATGCATCTGCACAGTAACCTTCAACACATGTGAACATGGCATGTGATATGCTTGCCACTTTTGTCATTCACACGTATTCCTACTAAATGTAATGATATGTTTTCTGCCACCACGACCTTGACGATGACATATTTCAACCTCAAATACCCTTGTTTCTCTGTTATAAGTTGTCACCTGATGGTTTTGGACTTCAATTCATACTTTGATTATTTTTTTTCACAACCACAGGTGGCCATAGTTCTTTTTCATTAATGGGCTCTTGTGCATACTGCTTGCTTCCTGGACACAAATCTTTCCACAATTTGATCATATGTAAGTTTAATCATTGTAGTAATTGGAAGACCTCGAGATTTCTTTAAAAATCCATTGAAAGATTCAGAAAGATTGGTTGTTAAAATACCCCATCTTTTACCGCCAACATGATAAACCGTCCACTTTTCTAATGAAATTTTCATTAAGAAATTGTACACACCTGGCTCAGCATCTTTCAAACATTGCATAACATCTTTAAATTTGCATTCATGGTGTTGAATAGCAACCTACCACATTAATCGCTCAAGTTGCTTGTTAGGTAAGTTAGACAGGAAGTTACTCTTCACTTGCCTAAGACAAAAGCGATGATATGCATTCGGCTCATGTAACTCAACCAAATCATTAAAACTTCTAAGTATTCTAGGATCAGGATCAGATATGTATATAACACTCCTACGACTAGGTACCAAATGAATTCCAAGGCATGACAAAAACCATGACCATGCGTCTTTGGTTTCCTTGTTGACAATTGCAAAAGCAAGTGGAAATATTTGCCCATTTGCATCAGCAGTAACAACAATCAATATCTTTAAATCATATTTTCCATAAATGTGAGCGTCGTCAATAGAGATGACTAGTCTACATATTTTAAAATCTTTTATTCAAGGTTTAAATGCCCAGAACACATGTTGAAAAATATTTACCTCTGATGTTGATTCATTGGCATGCATCCATTCCACTACCGTTCCTAGATTAAAATGTTGAAGTGCATTCATGTACATTGAAAGTTGTGCAAAGGAGTGATCAAAGTCTCCATATATGAATTTGAAAACACGACTTCGGCCAAGCCATGCCTTTTTGTAGGAAGGTGTACGTTTTAATTCAACCTCAACAGTAGTCTAGACATCTTTCACCTTGAATTGAGGGTTATTCCTGAAGAAAGGCAGCAACAAAGAAGTAATTAATTTAGAATCCAAGTTAAAATGATCAGCTTGGATTACACCTATTTGACAAGTATGTCTTCCATAATATTTTTCGATAGTCCATAAGTTTGTTGGTGTTTTTCGATCTCTGAGCATCCAATCAGATCCAAATTTCCACCTCCTGCACTTAACAGTTCAATAATTATTTTTTGATTCCCACATAGTGAACTGTAACGGCCCAAAAATGGGTACCGAGGCGTCACACAGTGCTTAGGGCCACAAGTGATCCCAAACTAACTCTTCTACTGTCATAACTCATAAGCAACTGAATAAAATGCATAAACCTGAATAAAATCAGTGGAAGATAACTCTTTTCTAAATCTGATCAATACAAAACTAAATTAAAATGATTACTGCCCTGCTTTTACAAAACAACACTAGAATCAAATACATTAACTCTACTGACTGTCTATGAAGTCTCTACTAGTATTGACTATAGGTAGCCGGTACATGACCCATAACTATTCCAAATTTATACGACTTAATAAAGAAAAATAAAATATTGCCCAAATTATATGACTGACTCGAGCCCTTAAATCAAATGGACTCATTACCTGCTGACTAGAAGCTGCAAAGTATCTCAATATGGTATGCGTGCTACAACTCGTACCTACATTATGAGACAATGTAGCACATAGACGTATATGTGGATCAGTACTTTGAGGATGTACTGAGTATATGGGGGTGAATGCATAAGTAAAACATTATCTCATCATCATAATTTGTAAAATAATGCATGCTAAATGAAAATGACTCACATAAGCTAAAATATCGGAAAACTGAAATGTGTAATAATAAGAACCAAATCATACTTTATAAATCTAGTGAGTCATAACATTTAGCTCTAAAATTTGTACTTGTATTCTCTCTTTAAATTATACTGTCTAAGTGTAGAAATGACTCACTCTTAAATCTGAAATCTAAAAGCTGAAGACTGTAGCTAATATCTTTCTTTAAAGCATAATCTGAACAAATTCATGAGCCTTTAAAAATCATGTGGTAAAGCTATTTTTGAAAATTCACCATTGAAAAGTAATCATATGGATGAGTTGGTTTTATAACGGCGATGACACGAATGAGCCAAACTTTTAACTAATGGCATAAATGAGCCACTTCTGATAGTTCAATGATATATTTGAGCCTTTTTTCTTAATTTTTTGGATTATTTAATTAATGAAGTGGATGAATCATTGTTGACCACGTGTACAAAATGGTTTTGTCAAAAATCACCAAACTAGATTGCTAAAAC
>NW_025822985.1:0-1635 GCF_002878395.1 Capsicum annuum | reverse complement strand
TACCTTTCAAGTTTAAGAGCTGGATCATGGAACTGTTTCATTAAACTTTACATTAGGGGGTAGTGTATGAGGAATGATAGCTGTTGTTTTTGCTGGTTCAATGTATCCTATATCCTTCTCATCATCATATGTTTAAAAGTACTGGTATTTTGGGATCACTTGATCTTGACCACATAAAACTCCATCTCGATTACCATTGAGCGTTGCTCGATGATCAACTGGCAGTCTTGTCTTAGCTACCTCTGTCTACTTAGATAGTTGGGCCTCTTTATCCCTTCTATGGTTAGAATTATTTGCTAACAACTGCTATATTTACTGATCGATAATATTCTAGGGATCACCTGGAGCAGGAGGAGGTATAGCGTTAGGATCATTCTTAACCTCTTCTAGATGGCCCAAACGTACTGGCTTTATCATTATACAATTAGACTAAAAGATTCTCTCTAGGTTAGTATACAGTAGGAGTGAGGGATTACTTTGACTCTTGGTGTTAGGCATACACTATCTTATACCCAGCAAAGAACAGAAATGTAAAGACCCAAAACAACAACAAAATTCCATTAACAACTTAACACCGTCTTCCCCGATAATGGCACCAAAATTTTAATGAACACCGTAACTACACCTCCTTATAAGGATAAAAAATTGTTATGAAAATATAGAAACCCAACTAGGTGTAATACCCTCGAAAATTTTTCGTTGAAATTTTGTGCGTAAACGTGTTGGGTTCTATCTTCTAGAATGAACTATAAATTTTTCGTGCAAAATGTCTTATATTATGACCCACCATTACGTAGAGTATCGAATAATCTTTCCAACGATATGTGGATCATCCAAAACAGACACCCGAGCGACGAGTTATAAATATTCCGATCGAACTGTGAATCGTAGTGAACAGTAAAACATACAGGAAAAAGTACTGAGGCCTGGCGTATTTTTGCTCCAAATTTAAATGATCATAAATCCTTGTATATAATGATCTAGGTGATCTACTATATATCAACAGAAAGCTCTGCGAGTCCTCTTTCCGATGAAATTGGTTTCATCCAATTTGTCTAACGGAGCAAAAATTATGGTCGATCTACTTCAGCCTATCAAAAGTGAATTTTTGGGTCAACTTCAAATGACCATAACTCCTCGTGTGAGATACTATATATCAATGGAAATATATGAGAGTCCTCTTTTTAATGAAATTTGTTTTATCTAATTTGGATATTGGAGTAAAACGTTATGGTTGATCTACTTCAGACTATCAAAACACTCCACCAACGGACAGATTTGAGAATTATTTGATTTTTAGGGGAATTTTTGTCATTCCCCCTCACCTAAAATCCGTCCAAACCCTATATTAAAGCCTATTATAAGCATTATATGTTATATTTCATCAAATTCCCTCAAAAAGAAAACCCTAAGCTTCTACATCCAACTTTAAGAACGTCCAAAGTTCACCATTTATTTCTGCAAATTTATTTAAGATTCCAAGTTCTTAGTTCAAGAACTCTAAGAACCATCATTCAAAGGCATGATTAACATCTCAAAAACGAGTATCGATCTAAAGTTCATCATTCAAGGTATATGGGGTTTTTCAACAAGAACTCTCTTTCGTTCTTGTGCCCAAAAGTAATTTTCTTTACA
>NW_025822984.1:0-1667 GCF_002878395.1 Capsicum annuum | reverse complement strand
ATCTTAGTAGGTGAATTTTTAATGGTTGATCGAGTATACCAATCTCATATTATGACTCTTTCAGATATGGTATTTGGATAAACTTGATTATTCTAGTTATGGTGATTTTAGTGTGACTTTGATATGACCTTCTTGATTCTAATGTGGTGTAAAAGTGGTGGATCTATTGGTATTTCCGTATGTGTTACTACTAAGGACAAACAAGTGATGAATAAGAAAAAATATATTGTTAATGCGATTTAAATTCTATTACTTAAGGATTTATCAATTGTTCACAAATTTGGAAAATTATGTTTTACATTGCTTTCCAAATTGAAGGACCACTAGGTTTTACTAAGGACACTTGAGAGAGTCATTGATGTATAACAAACTTTGAATTGGTGCATCAATGGTAGGGTTTAATATGTTCATATGGTGAATTGAAGTTTGGAAATTTAATTGGTATTGAATGATGGGCTTGTGGATGAATAAATTTATTTATGAGTACACTTGGAATTTTTCAAGAGTTGTAATAGAATTGTCTATGAATGTGTTGATATTCTATGTGGTTGAATTACTAGTTGTTGGTTTAGAGTAGCATATCAATGAAAAGGCTATTTTTTTAGGGTGACTAAGGTTTTGACATAAAATGGATAAGAAGACATTATAATTGTTGGTACTTGTAATGCGACTAATCAGGAAAAGATTTAAGTTAAAATATTCCAGTAAGTTTTCTATTATACTTGTAAAACCCCAGAAAATTTTTTGTTGAAATTTTATGTGTAAACGTGTTAGGTTCTATCTTCTAGAATGAATTAGATATTTTACGTGCTGAATGTCTTAGATTATGACCCACCATTGCGTAGAGTATCGAATAACATTTCGAACGATATGTGGATCATCCAAAATGGACACCCGAGCGGCGAGTTATGAACATTCCGATCGAATTGTGAATAGTAGTAAACAGTAAAACGTGCAGGAAAAAGTATTGAGGCCTGGCGTATTTTTGCTCCAAATTTAAACAATCATAACTCCTTGTACATAATGATCTCGTTGAACTACTATATGTCAACGAAAATCTCTACGAGTCCTCTTTCCAGTGAAATTGGTTTCATCCAATTTGTCTATCGGAGAAAAAATTTATGGTCGATCTACTTCAGCCTATCAAAAGTGAATTTTTGGGTAAACTTAAAATGATCATAACTCCTCGTACACAATGATCTGGGTGAGATACTATATATCAATGGAAATATATGTGAGTCTTCTTTCTAATGAAATTAGGTTCATCCAATTTGGATATCGGAGTAAAACGTTATGGTTGATCTCCTTCAGACTATCAAAACAGTCTATCAAAGGACAGATTCAAGAATTATTTGATTTTTAGGGGCGTTTTGGTCATTCCCCCTCACCCAAAATCCATCCAAACCCTCTATTAAAGCCTATTAGAATTATTATATGTTATATTTCATTAAATTCCCTAAAAAAAAACCCTAAGCTCCTATATCCAACTACAAGAACCTTCAAAGTTCACCATTAATTCTGCAAATTTATTCAAGATTGCAAGTTCATAGTTCAAGAACTCCAAGAACCATCATTTAAAGGCACTATTAACATCTCAAAAATGGTATCGATCTAAAGTTTATCATTCAAGGTATGTGGGGTTTTTCAATAAAAACTCTCTTTCGTTC
>NW_025822983.1:0-1364 GCF_002878395.1 Capsicum annuum | reverse complement strand
GAGTGTTCTTGTTCAAGCCCCACATACCGTGAATTATAATTTTGGAGCTGTAGAAACTTATTTGGAACTTCTTTCTCACACTTTTACACCAAGATTCTTGATGCCCTTGACATAGGGAACTTAATTCTCGAACAACTTGGAGAAATCTATGGAAGATCCTTGAATTTCTTGGAAGAAGATTGAATTTTTGGGTTTGGGAAGAAACCCTAATTTCTATATATAAATGGCTATTCTCTACTAGGATATATATATATAAGACCATATGGGGTGGAAAAGAACAAAATGCCCTTTTGAAAAAAACTAAAATTCGTTGATCGGGGCCTGTGACGGTTAATATGATGGTCCATTAAGTACCCTGATGGTCCACAAGATCGTTCGTCACTTGAGTGCCAAAACTGGGAAGTTCTACCTCGATGTGACGGTCGAAGTGACGGTTCATCAGGAAACTGATGCACCACCAAGTCGTCCGTCTCTCGCGCACCAAATCTGGGCCATTCTGCCTCGATGTGACGATCAAAGTGATGGTCCGTCAGGAAACTAATGGACCACCAAGTCATTCGTCACTCGAGGGCCAGAAACAAAACATTCTATCTCGACCTGATAGACCCCTTGATGGTCCATCAACTTTTTGACGGTCTACCAACTTGGTTGTTGCACGATGGCTTAAAAAAGGAGTCACTGCCTTGGCTTGACGGGACACTTGACTGTCCACCAGGGACCTGATGATTCACCAGGTTAACCATCAAACCTGGGTGATCCGATACGATTTAGTAAAACGGCCATAACTCTCTCGTTCGATGTCGTATTTCAATGAAATTAGTATCGATGGAAATTAGAGAAATACAACATGGCTTAAACATCAATCACTTTGGAAGTCATACATATCCACTTAAAAGATAGATTTAGGCTTAAGAAACGATCGGGTTATTACACCAATCCAAAGTAAACAACACACCTAAGTCAACAGTAATCAAATAAAGTCTCTATAATTTAAAGTCAATAAAATGTCAAGACATGCCCCTAATAATAGACAAAACCGAAGTCTAAACAAGTATAAGACATCTAATGTAAATACCATGAAATAAATCCTTCCAAAGTATGGAAGATCATAACTTCAATGTTAACTCACAAACTACTTGAACACCTGATCACCATGCAGTAAAAGTAGAAGAAGTTCCGGGACCTGCATTGTATTGGGATACAATGTTGGGAGATGGTTACCAGTTGGAGCACTAGCATGTAACTCAGGGATATAGGAATAAAATAATGCCATTATTTAAAACTAAGTCAATTCATCATATGCAATCACATACATACATATATATATATACATATATCGTGTCGGGATAGGGAACAAGGCTTAG
>NW_025822982.1:0-1559 GCF_002878395.1 Capsicum annuum | reverse complement strand
TAATTGCATTAATGATTGAGGTTTATTTGATATAGGATATACTGGCAACACTTTTACTTGGTGGAATGGGAGAACAGATGATGCGTGTGTTTTCAAGAGATTGGACAGAGTGCTAAGCAATCAAAAATTATTGGATATGTATCCAAACATTACTGTGAAACATCTCATAAAAAAGTGATCTGATCATTCCCCTTTAGAGGTTCAATGTTCACAAAACCTAGGGGTCATTCACAAGCCCTTCAGAGAACTAAACATGAGGATTTCATGGATTTTATTAGAGAACAGTGGACTGTAGATTTTGTAGGAAGCCCCTTTCATGTTTTTCATTACAAACTTAAAAAATTGAAGGGTGCCTTAGTCAATTGGAGCAAGGAAGCTTATGGGAGTATTTTTCAAAAAATTGCTACTTTGGAGGAAGTTATACAAAATCAGGAGTTGCAATTTGAACTAGATCCAACCCAGCAAAACAGGGAAATCCTACACAAAGCACAGGCAGATCTAGCTAGGTATCTAAACCTAGAGGAGGATTTTTGAAGGCAATAAACAAGTATGCAATGGTTTGAGGATGGGAAAGAAACTCCAAATTCTTTCATACTTATATTAATGGGAGAAGGAAGAGATTACTGATAAATAAGATCCAAAAAATAGAAGGGATCTGGATTGAAGATCACACAGAATTGGATGAGGAAGCAGTTAACTTTTTCAAAAAATAGTTCACTGAAGACTGTTTCCCGGAAGATTGACATTTTGGGTCACATACCAGAAATGATAACAGAAGATCAGAATGAAGAATTGATGAGAGTTCCTGATGAATCAGAGGTTAAAATGGCAGTGTTTTCTCTCAAAGGTGAAAGTGCTAGCGGTCCGGATGGTTTTACGGGCTTGTTTTATCAAGTATTCTGGGAGATTATCAAGATAGACATTATAAAGGTGGTACAAGCTTTCTTTGAGGGCCAGGAGTTACCAAGATTTGTCACTCATACAAATCTTATTTTACTACCTAAATAGGATCAAGTTAATACCTTTTCTGAAGTTAGACCCATCAGCCTCAGTAACTTCATGAACAAAATCATCTCCAGGGCTAGTAATGAAAGACTAGCAGTTCATTTACCCAAGCTTATCTCCCCTAATCAGATAGCCTTTATTAAGGATAGAAGCATTGTGGAAAATATTCTACTGGCATAGGAAATCACTAGAGATATCAGGTTGAGGACCAAAACAGCCAATGTGATAGTGAAACTGGACATGACTAAAGCTTATGACAGGCTTTCATGGTTATTCATTTCAAAGGTGTTTAGAAAGTTTGGCTTCAGTGAGGTGGTAATTGACACGATATACAGATTATTGGCCAATAATTGGTATTATGTTCTTATCAATGGTCAGGCAAAGGGTTTTTTCAAATCCACCAGGGGAGTGAAGTAGGGCGATCCTTTATCACCTACCCTTTTTATTATTGCAACCGAGGCTTTATCTAGGGGTCTTAATGCACTTAATAAAAGGGATGATTTTAACGGATTTGGGATACCTAAATGGAGTCATTCGATTAATCATCTTGCCTA
>NW_025822981.1:0-1370 GCF_002878395.1 Capsicum annuum | reverse complement strand
GTGATGATATTGCTAGGAAGATAGCTTGTCTGTTTAGTGTCCGAGCTACTGCTCCAACCAGGCAGATATTTGGTAGATGTAGCTTTTAGTGTTGGCTAGTCTTTAGTAGCTAATTCTATTGAAAAGCAAACCATGTAGGTGTTTCTTAGTTTTGTAAAATTTACTTTGGAGATTAATAATATGACAAATTACAAAAATTATAAATAATATAAAAAAGGGCAGCCCAGTGCACTAAAGCTACCGCTATGCGCAGTGTTCGGGGAAGGGCCCCACCATAAGGGTGTATCGTACGCAGCCTTATCTTACATTTCTGCCTGAGGCTGTTTCCAAGGCTTGAACCTTGCATTTCTGGCAGAGGTTGTTTCCAAGGCTTGAACCCGTGACCTCCTGGTCACATGACAACAACTTTACCAATTATTTCAAGGCTCCCCTTCTTAAAAAAAAAAATTATAAATAATACTCCCTCCGTTTCATAATAAATGAATTATTGGATTTTGGCTCACAGATTAAGGAAAAAACAATAAAGACATAAATTTAACATAACTTTTCATTTTTACCCTCCAAAAAGCAAAAGTTGACCTTTAATACCTTTTCGAAAATTAATTGATTGTTAAATCATAAGGTTAACTTTGGAAAAAAAATTCAATGATTCACTTATTTTGAAACACCAATAAATACCCCAACAATTCACTTATTCCGAAACGGAGGGAGTATAAACTACAAAATATGTACTTTCAAATGTGAGCCTCCATTAAATCATTTTTTATTTCACAGTTCTGAGCAAATTTATCAATCGAGTTACAATCAATATATATATATATATATATATATATATATATATATATATATAGGACAACCATAGAGAAGGTGATGTGACACTCTTTATGGCCTCCATTGTTATTTATCTCTTTTGTGAGATTTTTGCCTATTTTCAACAATTTCTCTCTTCAAATTTTATTTAATTAAAAGGTTATTAATTGAAAATGAATGTTTAGTTTATTACATCGTTTTTATTACCACTATCAATATAGACTCTTCAATAATCTAAATCAGTTACAAGATTATAATAGCTATAATTATAATATAATCAATAATGGCTAATTTTTAGAGAAAAGAAAAACTAGAACACAATTTTGGCTTTTTAATTTCATTTTTTTTTCATTTATTATGTGTTATTTTTTAAAAACAACTCAAAAGTCCCTTTAAAATCATCTTTTAAGCCCTCTTAATTATATTAAATGTGATATGCAAAGTTTATTTCTTTCTCTTAATTAAGATGAAAGTCCCACCATTTAGCTCTTTTTTACTCTAAAATTTCATTGTGTATATCACTCCGTGTACGGTATTTCTGATATCAGTTTTTTTTTTTT
>NW_025822980.1:0-2039 GCF_002878395.1 Capsicum annuum | reverse complement strand
GCATTGATACCATCACCTTTAGGGATCATTAAATATATTAAGGTTATATATATTTATAATGTTAACCAAATTGACCTTAGCGAATAGACCATCGAAGAGAGTAGCAATAGTGTCAACATCAGATGAGGTGGAAGATACGTTGGAATAAGATTAGGATTTTTTTTTACTTAAGAGAGGACTTCCAACTCAAATTATTTTATGTGAGTTATATTGTGACGTGGCAGCTCTTAGTTTTACAACAACAACATTACCCAGTGTAGTACCACCAAGTAGGGTCTGGAGAGAGTAAGTATACGCAGTCCATACCATTACCATAGATGAAGTAGAGAGGCTGTTTTTGATTGACCCTCGGGTTAGGACACATAACAATATAACAAACAAAACAAATAAAGCAAACAACAATAAAGGATATCATACTGCTATATAATAAAGGAAGTAAGACCCCCACAAGATAAAGCTATAAAATAACTATTCAAAAAATATAGATATCACCAAAACACCATGAACAGGAGACTACAAGAAAGTATAGGTACAGATGCAAATAAAGCATTCTTCCCTACTATTACAGACGTACTCCTACCCACTAACCCTTTATCTTAATTGACGTCCTCCATATCTTCCTATCAAAGGTCATGTCCTTTGTAAGCTGTAACTGCTCCATGTCATGTCTAATCACCTCCCTCCAATACATCTTTATCCTACCACTACCCTACTTTTAAAAGCATCCATAGCCAACCTCTCACACCTCCATTCTAGAGCATCCATGCCTCCCCTCATCACATGTCAGAACCATCGCAGCCTCACATTTCATATCTTGTCCTCTACCAAAGTCACTTCCATCTTCTCCTTAATAATATCGTTTCTAACTCTATCTCTATTGATAAGTCCACACATCCATCGTAATATTCTCATCTCCGCCACTTTCAACTTTTAAATATGGGAGTTCTTAACTGGCTAACACTCTGATCCATACAACATAACCCATTAGACTGCTATTTTGTAGAACTTACCTTTCAGCTTGGAAGACACATTCTTATCACACAAGAATCCTGAAGCGATCTTCTATTTTAACCATCCTGCATCAATACGGTGCGCGACATCCTTATCAATCTCCTTATTTCCTTGAATCATAAATCCGAGATACTTAAAACTCTCTTTTTTCTGAATAACCTGAGAATCTATCTTCGCTACCACGTCTGCCTCATGCGACAAATCACTAAACTTACATTCCAAATACTCCATCTTAAACCTGCTTAACTTAGATCCTTTAGACTCAAGGGTCTACATCCAAAGCTCCAACTTATCATTAACTCCTCCCTAAGTCTTATCAATTAGTACAATATCATCAACAAATAACACACACCAACGTACCTCCCCATGAATTCACCATGTCAAAATATTCTTCATTAAGGCAAGTAAAACGAGCTAAGAATTGATCCCTGGTGCAACCATGTCAAAATAGAAAAGTGCTCAGAATCTCCTTCTACCATCCTCACACGAGTCTTCACGATGTCGTACATTCCTAAATCAACCTAGTATACGTTATGGGCACCCCTCCAAGCACCTCCATAAGAATCTCTCTGGGATATAATGTGATGTGGCAACTCTTAATTTTGAGGGGTAAAAATGAGTTCATTCACTATATTTAAGTGTGAAGAATCTTTAAAAAGTACTTTAAACTGTTACACTTTAGTAAAAATCTTCACAATAGATAAAATTATTTAATTTTAAATACTCAAAGGTTATATGTGCGAGAAACGTGTGGTTAAACTAGTTTTAATAAAACAAGGACAGGTTTTACTAATAAATATTTAATTCTTAATTCTTAAATATTAGAAAATAGTAAAAAGATGATCTTGTCTATTGTAGTCTTTTAATGAAGGATAGAAGGTTCAAATAATATTATAAGACCCTTCGCACCTTAAATACGGTATAGATAAATATAGATATAGATATCTCACACCAAAAAATCCCTAAAATTATTACACCCTTTAGTCCAAAATAAATAAATTATTCAGTTATTTTTTAGTATTCAAAAT
>NW_025822979.1:0-2482 GCF_002878395.1 Capsicum annuum | reverse complement strand
GCGTGTTATGGGCTAAAAAATGACCGAGGCATTCCAGCGAGGTTGATGATCATCCCAGTGTGGTCCTTTTAATTTTTCGTGGCCATTTGGGTTGACAAACGGGTGGAAGGGCGCGAACGGGGCATTTTTGGGGAAAATTGGTGTGCTATAACATACAGTTTTACGGCTGCGCCAGGGTCCCGAGCATGTTATGGGCTAAAAATCGATTGGGGCATGCTAGGGAGGTTAGGGATCGTCCCAGTGTGGTTCGTTTAATTTTTTGAGGCCAAATCGGTGTGCTATAGCCCACGGTTTTGGGGGTGGGTTCGGGTCCGGGCGTGCTGTGGGCCTAAAATCGATCGGGGCATTCCAGGTAGGTTGGGTATCATCCACTGTGGTCCATTTAATTTTTTGTGGCCAAATCGGTGTGCTATAGCCCACGGTTTTGGGGGTAGACCCAGGGTCCAGGCGTGCTGCGGGCCAAAAATTAGCTGGGGCATGCTAGGGAGTTTCGGGATCATCCCAGTGTGGTCTGTTTAATTTTTTGTGGCTATTTGGGTGAATAAATGGGTAAAACAGCGGGAACGGGGTGTTTACGGGCCAAATCGGCGTGCTATAGCCCACAGTTTTTGGGGTTGGGCCTAGGGTCCAGGCGTGCT
Source organism: Capsicum annuum (assembly GCF_002878395.1). Taxonomy (NCBI): domain Eukaryota; kingdom Viridiplantae; phylum Streptophyta; class Magnoliopsida; order Solanales; family Solanaceae; genus Capsicum; species Capsicum annuum. The sequence continues at coordinate 1,844 of NW_025822979.1, read as the reverse complement.
AGAGGCCTAAAATTGTATGGGGTGTGCCAGGGATATAGGGGATCATCCCAGTGTGGTCAGTTTAATTTTTTGTGGCTATTTCAGTGGAACGGGGCATTTTTTGACCAAATCGATAAGCTATAGCCCACGGTTTCGGGGGTAGGCCCAGGGTCCGGGCGTGTTGTAGGCCGAAAATTGTCCGGAGCATGCCAGGGAGGTTGAGGATCATCCCAATGTGGTATGTTTAATTTATCTCAGCCATTTGGGTGAATAAACAGGCGAATCAGCGCGAATGGGGCGTTTACGGGCCAAATCGGTGGGCTATAGCCCAGGGCTTTGGGTGTAGGCCAGGGGTCCGAGCGTGGGCTAGGAGTCTGGGCATGCCCCAGGCAAAAAATTGACTGAGGCAAGCCAGCGAGGTTGGGGATCATCCCAGTGTGGCTCGTTTAATTTTTTTGTGGCCATTTGGGTGGACAAACGGGCAAAACGGCATGAATAGGGCATTTTTCGGGCCAAATTATTGTGCTATAGCCCACGATTTCGAGGTTGGACTTGAGGTACAGGCGTACTGTGGGCCAAAAATCGATCGGGGCATGACAGGGAGGTTGGGGATCGTCCCAGTTTTGTCCATTTAATTTTCATGGCCATTTGGGTGGACAAACGGGCAAAACAGCGCAAACGGGGCATTTTTGGGCCATATTTGTGTGCTATAGCCCATGATTTTGGGGTTCGGACCGGGGTTCGATCGTGTTGTGGTCCGAATTTTGGCTGAGGCCTGCCAGGGAGGTTGCGGATCGTCCCAGTGTGGTCCATTTATTTTTTGTGGAAATTTGGATGGATAAACGGGCGAAACGGCATGAATGGGGCATTTTTGGGCCAAATCGATGTGCTACCTACTGTTTCAGAGGGTGGACCGAATTCCTGGTATGCTGTGGGCAAAAAATTAGTTGGGGCGTGCTAGGGAGGTTGGGGATCATCCCAGTGTGGTCCGTATTATTTTTCGTGGCCATTTGGGTTGACAAACAGGCGAAATGGCGCTAACAGGGCATTTTCGGGCCAAATTGTTGTGCTATAGCCCATGGTTTTGGGGGTGGTCTGGGGGTCCGGGTTTATTGTGGGACTAAAATTAACCGGGGCATGCCAGGTTGGGGATCGTTAAATGTGGTCCGTTTAATTTTTTGTGTACAAATTGGTGTGCTATAGCCCACAAATTTGGGGGTGGACCCAGGGTTCGGGCATGCTGTGGGGCCAAAATTGGTCGGGGCGTGCCAGGGAGGTTGGGGATCATCCCAGTGTTGTCTATTTAATTTTTTGTGGCCATTTGTGTGAATAAACGGGCGAAACGACATGAACTGGGCATTTACGGGCCAAATCGGTGTGCTATAGCCCACGGTTTCAGGGGTGGGCCTGGGGTCCAGGTCTGCTCTAAGATGATAATCAACTAGGGCATGCCAAGGAGGTTGGGGATCGTCCCAGTGTTTTCCGTTTAATTTTTTGTGGCTATTTGGGTGGGAAAATGGGCGAAATGGCGTAAACGAGGTATTTTTGGGACAAATTGGTGTACTACAGCCCACGGTTTCAGGGGTGGGCTCTGGGTCCGGGCATGCTGTGGCCCAAAAATTGGTCTGGGCGTGCCTGGGAGGTTGGGGATTGCCCCAGTGTGGTTCGTTTAATTTTTCATGGCTATTTGGGTGGACAAATGGGCGAAAAAGCACAAACAGGGCATTTTCAGGCCAAATCTGTGTGCTATATCCAAGGGTTTTGGCGGTGGGCCTGTGGTCCGGGCATGATATAGGTCGAATATTGGCCGGGGCGGGCAAGGGAGGTTGGGAATCATCCTAGTGTGATCCATTTAATTTTTTGTT
>NW_025822978.1:0-2905 GCF_002878395.1 Capsicum annuum | reverse complement strand
CACATCAAATTTTTCATCCTCAAAAACATCTACTCCTCCACCTAACATACTACTATGCTTCTACAATCACCATCATACTAACATACGGAGGTTATTAAGGGACCATGCATAAGCATCACGAATGAAAGTAACATTATTAGACCATAACTCACACTTATTGCACTACTCAAGGAGGAACATGAGATGAAAATATGATAGAATAGACACGAAGTGTTTCATATATCAAGTGTCTAGATCATAAGTAAAGATTCGTTTAGCATAAACACAACACAACATGATTTCTTTGGATAGACCACAGTGAGAAACATGGATGCACATATCATGAGGTATATGGCATAAGGCCGAAATTTATGTAGTTTAAACCAATAAGAGGATTGCCACTTAAAGCGATTGATCTTCATTTAAAGAGCTAAAATTTTCCATGAGTTTGCATAAACTTGTCACGACCCAAGCCGAGGCCCTGGCCGTAACGGACATTCCGAACCATCAAGGCCCGAGAGCCCTTCTAACTTGTAATCATATACATCATTCATATACAAATAGGAAATACAGAAAATACATAATGAACGGAATCATGGTCATGAATCTTAGCTCAATTTATAATATAGAAAGTAAAGCCCAACGACAACTAGACAATGTCTGAACCAGTCTGCGAAATCTCTACTAAATTTGAAAATAACAACTATTTGAAATTGGGACAAGGCCCCCCGTGGACCTAAGATGAAATAAATAACATAATCTGAAAGACACAGACCTTATGGAATAAAGAAGGCTCACCAATTGCACATATCACTACTGTCTTAAAACTCTACGGCTTAGCAGTACTTTTGAACTGAGCTTTAGACACTGGGTGGTAGGAGGTCATTACAGTTGTACTGGTATGCAAAGAAATCCAAAATAAAGCTTGTATATATAAATAAAATAGTTTATAGCTAGTCATAAACATCATAAAAGATATATTTTCAAAACACATGGACATTTTTTATAATCATAAACCTTTCTGTCAATGCAGTTTTTTAATCTTTGTATTACTTCAGAGTTAGGTGGCACTCCCCTACAAGTCTGATATTCCACAGTCTATATGGTATACTCCATTAAATCGGCGGGAAAGTCCCCAAATCAAGTTTGTGACAAAGGTTGGAGTCTCTGAATCTACTACACCACAGAGTTAGGTAGCGTACAATAATATACCTATATCGGCAAAATACGATTTTAGGTAATGAGTTGTCTGAACTCATGCCTTATTTGGGGAACCACCTAAACTCTCTTTATGCCTAATTTTAGCCTATTCCAAAACATGCAGCATTCTAGTTTCAAAATCTGAAAATCTGATTTCAAACATGCATTCTATTCTGTTCTGAATTACCATGGCATTATCTGAGTTGGTGTCGTCACACCAAGACTTGCAAGTCCTATTTCTGAGCCATAATGCATCATGCATAATGATTTCATCAAAAATATCAATTCATACCACCCAAACATGGAAATAGTATAAGAGATTTCATGTTCCGAAACATAAGTCAAAACTGTGCAAGAATTCTTCAAACATATGGTGGTCATGTGCTTTTGGCAAAATCATGCACTCTTTCATTATATGTATATTCAAAATTTATTAACATACACAACTCTCTCTTTTGATTCCAAAACTATATTTAAGTCATAGTATAAATCAAGAAGTTTCATATAATGCTTTTCAAAACAATCCATATCAGATGAAAAATAGGAAAATCATATCAAGAGAGGGATTTCATATGAGTCATAATCTCAATTCAAATATCAACTTAAAACACATACATACATACGTATAAGATTTCAAATCACTTCGGGGAAGGCCTAAAGACCAAAACAATATCATCAAAGCTTCTAGAACATGAACGTATTCATAAATCCAAAACCTTTTTCTTAAAATCATGATTTCTAAACCCTTTGCATAATTAAAAGAAGATTTCTATGCCGATGAGATTTTAGGAAAACACCACGTACCTTAAATTAGAAGCTTTTGAATGAACTCTCGCGTTAGGGATGTTATACGTACGATTGATGGGTGCTTCTTATAGCCCTCGCAATGGGGATTCTGGTCCTTGAAGAATTAAGGAAAAGCTACGGTTAAATCTTGAGATATGTTGATTTTTGGATTGAAACCCTAAGGAGTGTTCTTGGTGATTTTGAGAGAAAATAATGTTATTTTTGTGTTTGGGGGATTTAATCCCGTGTTATGGATGAATATGGGTTGGAAAATACCACTTTTGCCCTTAAAAATGAGAAAACAGAAACTGAAAATTGAGTGTGTGCGACAGAGCATGCGTCACATGCTAATCGCGCGATGCTACAGTCTCAGTCATGAAAATGGCCATAACTTTTTGTTCGGGTATCGTATTTTGGTGAAATTAGTATCGTTAGAAAGCTAATTCGAAGAGATTTCATTTGATATATAGTAGGACCTCTAATTAGTTATATACAGAGAGTTATGGTCAATTGAAATTGACTCAAGTTTCGATTCTCACTCAAACTCGAACGATAAGAAAGCTTTTAACTCATCCTTGAGTTTGGGGACCTCTATGATATCAATTCATGCTCAAATAAGTTACCACACTACATAATTGATTACCATATCAAAATTTCATAGGATTTATGGCTTTTGGATCATCTATACTTAGAAAAGATGGTTTTTGCTCCAGCCCAAAATGTGGGGTGTTACATTATCTCCCCATTGGGATCATTCATCCCTGAATGATGGTAGGAATGTTGAAGTCTTAAATTTATGGAAAAATGTGGACATGATATGTCTTCTAAGAAAGTATATAGCCATGCTGAATCATTTAAACTTCTATCATGAAATTGAATTCTGAGCTGACTTCACTTTACTTGCTTTAAGGAGCTGATTCATGCTGAGAGTATAGGATTC
>NW_025822977.1:0-1331 GCF_002878395.1 Capsicum annuum | reverse complement strand
ATATATATATATATATATATATATATATATATATACACACACATAACTTGATCTTTTAAAAAGGGATTCGTGGACTCTATGGACGAAAGGAGTCCATAATAAACACTTGCATACCTTAGATTTCATGGCCGAAAGAGATTGACAAAAGGAATTCTTGAATCAAAGCCTCCAATTAATTTCCCCCAATTCAAACCCTAACCCTAACTTGATATATATATATATATATATACACACACACACACACATAAGAGAAATAAGAGGAAAATAATACAAGTTCTCAGCTGAATGGGGTATTTATAGAGGTTTAAAAGAGTGGTGAAAGACCAAAATGCCCCTAAGAAATAAATAAAATCCGAATATGTCCTTCAGTGATCTATCCGATAGGCTGAAGTAAATTAGCCATAACTTTTTACTCCGATGTCCAAATTAGATGAAACCAATTTTATTGAAAAGAATACTCTCAGGACTTTCCGTTGATATATAGTAGATCATACAATTTATTATGTACAAGGATTTATGATCGTTTGAATTTGACCAAAAAAATGGCCTGGCTGCAGTATTTTTTTTCCTGCACATTTTACTGTTCACAGTTCGATCGGAATGGTCGTAACTCATCGCTCGACTATTTGTTTGGGGTGATCCACATATCGTTGGAAACATTATTCGATGCTCTACAAAATGGTGGGTTGAAATCTAAGAAATGACACACATAAAAATTATAAATCATTCTCGAAGATAGGATCCAATACGTTTACGCATAAAATTTTGACGAAATATTTTTTCGGGGTATTACATAAGTATAGGAGTAGTATTTAGCACCAATTTGGGTATGATTCCAAGGTCTCATTCCCCAGAACTATGTGCCACCATAGATTTCTGAATTGACCATTGTGGGCTAAGATAGTGATCACTTAAGTTAAGGTTCTATTTTGATGGCAAGGATAGAATAACTCTCCCTAACGTAGGCAAGATGTTGGACTCCATGTCAGCTCACATCATTTATGTCAGTTATAAGAAACTCCCAAAGTCCCTAAGTCCCAAAATTTTCAATCTCTGAATCCCAAAAGTTCTATAGTCATAAAGTCCCAAAGTTCCAAGATTTCAAAATCTCCCAAGGTCTTTAAGTTTCAAAGGAGGAGAATAGTAGAAAATATTTTATAAACTAAGTGTAAAGGCTCACAGACTTACTTAGATATTGTTTTACTTAAACCTCAGTCATAGACGTATAGTTTTCGGTTCTTAGAAGGTAAAGGTGAGCCTTTTTATTTAGCTTACATGATTTGCAAATAGAGCAGAAGTACAACATTTAGAACTAAGATTTATGACTCACG